>NW_015387704.1:486770-490793 GCF_001527695.2 Protobothrops mucrosquamatus
ATATTTTCAGGGTTTTGGTTTCTTCTCAAGATCTATTAATTTTGTCCAAGGGTTCATAATTTTTGTGTGCTTTCAGGAATGCATCTGCCCATGCCTGGCCAAGCTCATAATACTTTTTTCAATTCTTAATTTTCTAATCACTGATTTTTTCCAATCTGTCTTTCTCTGGGAATTTTCACATGACAGCCTTTCCATCCTTCAATTTCTCTAAACCATTCTGAAATTGAATGGTCAATCATTTTAATCCCTGCCAAGAATGGAATGCTGAAGACAGCAGGAATGGGCTAATCTGTGTTTCCTCTAGCAGGCCAATAGCAAATGAATAAATCATAATTGTCAGCATCACATTCTATGACAGTTTGTAGAGTTGCAAACATTTCCACACCCACACTCTATATGGACAAAGTGAAAAGTTATTGTTAGCATCCTATTCTATACGTTCGGATCAATGGAGAAGAAAGTTGACTGGATATTAAAATATAATTCTTCTTTTATGTAAATTGTATGCATATTGAAATCTGCAATGCCATACTATTGTAGTTTTGTAATCACATGTTTTTTAAACAGTGTCAACCATGTTTATAGATTGCAATATGGAATCTCTATGTATTGAGCTGAATGGAACTAAAAAACCAACAACAACCCCACACACTCAAATATTTAGCAATTCCAGCATTGCAATCAAAATTCACATGGAGGACAACTTCCTAGGAACACAGTGTGCTTTGGTACAATAAATTCATATATCAAGGGACATTCTACAGTATATTGAGTAGAAACAGCATAAAGTCCATACTCTAGAGAATATTGTACATATTGTATGCATGAATTAGCATATCTACTTCTGACCATTCTATATTTTTTTAAAAATAACATAATTGCTCAAAAAGAACAATTCTTAAACAAATTAACTTAATTATTTCTGAAAAAACAAACCTGATCTTGCACACATATTTTGCTGCTTCATACACCCACTGAAATATCATAAAATTTGGTAGAATTGTCTGCAGCTAATGGTTGGGTAGAGAATTATGCAGGAAATCTTGCAGATTATTTATGAAAGACCTATATTCCAAATCCATCAACTTTTGTGATTAATGGATACATGCTGGTCAATAAAGAGGGTATTGGGAGTCTATGCTTGGTGTCGTAATGGATTGGAAAAAAGAAAGACCATTGTATTTCTTCAACACTTATTCTAAAAAACATTTCCCTAAGTGATATTTCACTCTTTTGAATTACTGGTCTGAGTCTTTTCAGCACTGTAGATCTATAAATGAATATGTGGGAAGGAATGTGTTTATAGTTAATGAGACCACAATTATGCTTGCAGTCCAAGTGAAGCAAATTTATGAAAATGTCTTGCAAGATATTGCAGCCTAATTGAACTGCATCCATGGCAACTACATAAAAGAACCAGATCTGCTTTTATTTTCCAGAGGGATAGATGACCCGGAAGATGTAAAAGTTGAAAATGGTATTCATTAAGAAACATAAAATGGCTTTAAGATTCCAGCTTAACCAAATATAGTCTATACAAATAAATATATCTTAATTATACAACCAAAATGCCCTTATTTCACCTGGTGGTGACTTGTTACAGCAGGGGTCTAAAACTGTAGGTGATCTAATGTACAACATGCAGTGTAATGTTTAGCACATATGGTATATACATTGAAAAAATGTAACATAAAAGATTACCTACTGTTCTGTGGCTTCCTTAATAGACTACCTATTCACCACAGGATACAGTTAAAGAACAATAGTAACTTTAACACTAAATTTCTCATAGAGTTTGGATTCTGCAAGAGAAAAATAAACGTATTCCATAATTCTAAATTTTATTTATCTAACAAATTTATATAGCTGAGAAATTAGAGGACAAAATCCATTACTGCATACTTAAAAATAATTCCATCTATTTGTCAATAAATAAACATGGGGATGTATTAAAGGGGTTTTGGTGGTTTTGTATTTTTATATTACGGCTTGAAATGTATGGTCATGCACTTTTTTTTAAAGTACAGTGAAGCTATGAATTAAAAGCATTTTCTTATATTTTGTGGTAATGATGATGTGTTGTTGTTCCTAAACAACTACAGACTGATTGGTTATCTTTAACTTTGGTCCCAATATCATATAGTTATTTTGTATTAACTCAGGTGATGGAAGCTTTAGTTTTCTGAAGTTCTCTGAAAAGAGAAACAATTGGAAATTTGCTGAGGGAAAGATAGCACATAACACTACATAGTTCAGGTGTGTCAAACTGCCGGTCCATGGGCTGGATGTAACATCCGGAAGCCGCGCCTACCCCATTGCCTGCAATGGAGAAAAAGCTCTGATACGTTGCGTGACGTCACGTGACGTCGCGAGTTTGACATGTCTGACATAGTTAATGAACATTATGTGGTACTGAAAGAGTTATTTCAATAAGCAGAGAAATGCTTCAAATCAAAAAAAGAAAAGAAAAATAAGTGCAGTTGCCATGACTCAGCTCTCAGACAACTCTACCTGGAGGACTGGAGAATCTTTATTAACGTTATGTAATAAAGATGCCATTATTAGTGGAACTCACCACTAATGTTCTGAGTTACAATACCTATATAACCCAGCCAGTTGTGTAGTACTATAATCCACAACATATGGATAGCACTCTAAATTATTTTGATAATAAATCACCTGTAATTAGTTTGTCATCAACACTGAAGCCAAACCTTAAATTAATATTTGCTTAAGTATTATTGACAAAGGTTAAATTAGAAGCCAAAAGTGGAAAACACCTGAAAGAAAAGTTAAGGATGGCTCATAATTTTGGTGATGTTGATCCTATTCCAAGTTAATACTTATTGCTTCTAATCTTTTATAATTACAACCATGTGCCCTAAATTTTTTTTGCCCCCAAGACAATTTCAAAAAATGCTACCAAATTATAATTTTTATGGCTTCCTTACAGTGATATACTATAATTCTCCAATCTATTGTCCATTTAGTCTATCACCAGTATTGATTAAGTTTACATAATACAAAATTGACCAAATAAGGCTATGTTGAATATTCTGAGTCATCTTTGAGGTATTTAAAAGAAAGAAATAGAAATAGAAAAAAAAAAGTTCTGGATCCAAACTTAGCTCAGAAATCACTAACTCAAAGTTTTTTTTTTAAACTTGGCAATTTTAATATATGTAAATTTCAGCACATTGGTTAGGGAATTGTGGAAGTTGAAGTCCTCACATCTTAGTCGACAAATTTCAGAAACACAGATCTAACTCTGATACGAAGATTCTCTTTTTTTCTCCTACCTGCCCATAATTGCAGCAGCATAGGCTGGAAGATGGGTAGTAGAGATTGAAGCCTGAATTCTTTTACCACTGAGAGGATTGAATCAGGGAAGATTAATATGGGAAGTGGAGAATTCTACTGATGCTTCTGACTCAGTCCCAATAGAAAGATTTAGGGAATTACCAAATCACACAGTTTGAAAATATCTATTTGGAAATCCTGTCCCAATGTAGAGGGAGACACCTCTTCAATACGTTCTCCAATTCATCTTGGAGCTTGATTACAGCTCACTTAATGAAAAATATGCCAGCCACACATCCCAAAGCTTGTGTAATGTTAATTTGTGCATGTAAATATCCCAGTCATGATTTCCCATGCATTGTAATACAAGTCAGAGCTGTATTTTTGCACTTTAATAATCATATATTTAATCTAAAAGATATTTTATTGAAACTATTTATCCATTTAAAGGAAACTTGCTGTTGAGGCTCACAATGAACAGAGCCAAACCTATTTGAAAAGAATCTTAATTTAGTCAGCTGACAGAGCAGCTGAAGCTTGAACTCATTAGCCAGAAATGATTAATACAGATGGGAGCAAATGGTAGATCAATCCCCTAGGAAAAGGTGAAGCAATTACAGATATAATAAATAAGATTAATTTTCACTAACAGTGGGGGGTTTGTCTGGTTAGGTTATGACCACAAGTCTCTACTGGCAAATCTGAATGTCCACATTAATAAGA
>NW_015387705.1:0-3842 GCF_001527695.2 Protobothrops mucrosquamatus
AAGCGGCAGAGACGGAGCAGGCCGACCACCAGCTGGCCCAGCCCAAGGGAGGTAAGGCACCCGCCGGAAAAGGGGGAAAAAATGGCGGACAAAAAAAATGGTGGACAAAAAAAATGGCGGACAGCCTTGCTTGGCGACCCCCGTGAAATGGTCGATCGACCCCAAATGGGGTCCCGACCCACAGGTTGAGAACCACTGAACTAGAGTGTTAACATTTTTTTTTTGTATTGTGGTGGCCAGAACTGGACACAGTATTGCAAGTGTTGTCTTACCAGAGCAGTATGAAGTGATTTATTTAAACACACATAGACACACAAAGAGCAAAACTTCAAACTGGCCCGGCTAACGAGGGTGTTGCTGAGTCCCTTCTCATTTAATCATCAGCAAAATTGATCACATATGTTCTTCCAAGTAAAGTTTATTAGAAATAAATTGGGAGCCACATGTGAGCCCTCACTTGGCAAGGTTGAGCTAGGGCAGAAGACCCTTGAACTTTACAAATATGCAAAGCTGACATAAATAACAAATTAAACTTAGCCAGGTGTAGGGCTGCACTACATCACTTGGCAGAAAGGAAAACATTTCAGGGCCTGTATGAGTAGCTGAGGTTGGTCTGGGTGCAAAACATGCACAATACGACATTGGGGGGTGTGTGTCTCAGCAGTATCTGTTTTCAAATCATATCATTCATTTAAATGCCATATTTATTGCATTGCCACGGGGTACATTAATTTAGTTTTCATAAGCAAAGTGACAACTGCGGGAATCATGGTTTGTAACTGACTTCTGCTATGAGATTAAAGAGTAACCTTTGGAGAGGGTCCTGCCTTTCAAGATTCGATTCTAATTTTGTTGTTGTTCAGTTGCTAAATGGTGTGGGATTCTTCATGACCCCATGGACCATCCAACGCCTGCCTCCCCTGTCCTCCCCTGTTTCCTGGAGTTTGCCCAAATTCATGTTCATTGTGTAGATGACACTATCTAACCCTCTCATCCTCTGCTGTCCCCTTCTGCTTTTGCTTTCCATATTTCCCATGGCCAAAGTATCTAAGCTTCAGCTTCAGTATCTGTCCTTCCAAAGAACAGATCTTGTTGCTTTAATGTTGTCAGTGTGTGTCTTAGAGAAATAGTCATCTCTGGAAGCTACCTTCCATTCTTCAGAAATGGCTAAAATGTAGAGCCATTCAACCATATTTGTAGACATTGTCCCACACTTCTGTCTCAACAGGACAGAGGTTAATAAACAGGATGTTTTTCCCACCTAGGACATTGTGTGTGTGTGTGTGTGTTGAAGCCCTCCTATGCAAGTTTTTTCTGTGTCCCTGGCTCACCTTTGGGGAAGCCACAAGGACAGTATATTTGACCCTTCCCTCGAAGAAGTCAAAGGCCCTGTTGTGTTTTGTGGCCTGGCCGCAAAGAAGTTAGAAGACTTGTCATGACAAATAATTAAAAGTCCCCTCGGGAAAGACNCAGGCAGTCTCCAAAAATTGGACACGATTGAACAGAAGGAAAAAAAGCCCTAAAGCTTAGAATCTGGACTTTAACAATATCAACTATACATTATGAAACACTGATCATTTGGGTCTGAATGTAGGCAGGCAATCCTAATAGCAATAGCACTTATACTTATATACTTATATACTGCTTCACAGTGCTTTACCGCCCTCTCCAAGTGATATACAGAGTCAGCCTCTTGCCCCCAACAATCTGGGTCCTCATTTTACCAACCTCGGAAGGATGGAAGGCTGAGTCAACCTTGAGCCCATCAGGATCGAACTGCTGGTGGTAGGCAGAGTCAGCCTGCAATACTGCATTCTAACCACTGCACCACCATGGCTCTCTTATTAAATGGATAAGAATAGACACTTAAGAATAACATGTTCATGCTGTATGTGTTTGGTGGGCATTTTCCAGGGATGCTGAAGTTAAAGGTTTGGAGCGGTGTTATTAATTTGCACTTAGAGCAGAACTGGAGGTGAGGTGATAAGGAAGTTCCAAACAGTTGTACGTATCTCAGTATGTGCCCTAATTAAAAGGGAAAATAAAATCAGCAAGCCAGCCAATCTGATGTATGTGTGCATGTGTAAATGAGATCAAAAGTCATAGAAGTCACAGAATAATAGAGCTGGAAGGGACCGTGGAGGTCTTCTAGTCCAACCCCCTGCTTGTGCAAGAGACCCTATACATTTTAAATAAATGGTTGTCAAAGCTCTTAAAAACCTCCAGTGATGGAGCACCCACAACTTCTGGAAACTAGCTGTTCTGCTAATTCATTGTTCTCACTGTCAGGAAATTTCTCCTTAATTCAAAGTTGTATCTCTCTTTGAAAAGTTTCTCTGCATTGCTTCTTGTCCTGCTTTCAGGTGCTTTGGAAAATAGGTTGACTCTCTCTTCTTTGAGGCAGCCCCTCAAATATTGGAAGACTGTCATCCCTAGTCCTTCTCTTCTGTAGACTAGACAAACTCAATTCCTGCAATGGTTTATTATATGTTTCAGCCTCTGGACCTCTAATCATCTGTATTGCTCTTCTCTGCACTCTTTCTAGAGTGTTAACATTTTTTTTTTGTATTGTGGTGGCCAGAACTGGACATAGTATTGCAAGTGTTGTCTTACCAGTGCAGTATAAAGCAGTATGAAGTGATTTATTTAAACACACATAGACACACAAAGAGCAAAACTTCAAACTGGCCCGACTAACTAGGATGTTGCTGAGTCCCTTCTCATTTAATCATCAGCAAAATTGATCACATATGTTCTTCCAAGTAAAGTTTATTAGAAATAAATTGGGAGCCACATGTGAGCCCTCACTTGGCAAGGTTGAGCTAGGGCAGAAGACCCTTGAACTTTACAAATATGCAAAGCTGACATAAATAACAAATTAAACTTAGCCAGGTGTAGGGCTGCACTACATCACTTGGCAGAAAGGAAAACATTTCAGGGCCTGTATGAGTAGCTGAGGTTGGTCTGGGTGCAAAACATGCACAATACGACATTGGGGGGGGGGTCTCAGCAGTATCTGTTTTCAAATCATATCATTCATTTAAATGCCATATTTATTGCATTGCCACGGGGTACATTAATTTAGTTTTCATAAGCAAAGTGACAACTGCGGGAATCATGGTTTGTAACTGACTTCTGCTATGAGATTAAAGAGTAACCTTTGGAGAGGGTCCTGCCTTTCAAGATTAGATTCTAATTTTGTTGTTGTTCAGTTGCTAAATGGTGTGGGATTCTTCATGACCCCATGGACCATCCAACGCCTGCCTCCCCTGTCCTCCCCTGTTTCCTGAAGTTTGCCCAGATTCATGTTCATTGTGTAGATGACACTATCTAACCCTCTCATCCTCTGCTGTCCCCTTCTGCTTTTGCTTTCCATATTTCCCATGGCCAAAGTATCTAAGCTTCAGCTTCAGTATCTGTCCTTCCAAAGAACAGATCTTGTTGCTTTAATGTTGTCAGTGTGTGTCTTAGAGAAATAGTCATCTCTGGAAGCTACCTTCCATTCTTCAGAAATGGCTAAAATGTAGAGCCATTCAACCATATTTGTAGACATTGTCCCACACGTCTGTCTCAACAGGACAGAGGTTAATAAACAGGATGTTTTTCCCACCTAGGACATTGTGTGTGTGTGTGTGTGTGTGTGTGTGTGTGTGTGTGTGTGTTGAAGCCCTCCTATGCAAGTTTTTTCTGTGTCCCTGGCTCACCTTTGGGGAAGCCACAAGGACAGTATATTTGACCCTTCCCTCGAAGAAGTCAAAGGCCCTGTTGTGTTTTGTGGCCTGGCCGCAAAGAAGTTAGAAGACTTGTCATGACAAATAATTAAAAGTCCCCTCGGGAAAGAC
>NW_015387705.1:6108-17826 GCF_001527695.2 Protobothrops mucrosquamatus
GAGAGCTGCCAAGTGCCGCTGGGATTCTTGCTTGGGAAGGTCAGTGGGGAAGTGTAATCAGTTTAGCGCTGACTGTTGTAACTTACTCGAATGAAAGATTTTTCTAAAGGTGACATTAAGATGAAATATTTAAGCTAAACTGAAAGATTTGACTGGAAATTCACAGTGTCCCTTTGAAACAGCCCGGGCTGATTTACTGATCTTCTATTTTCAATTTATGAGCTGAGACCTGTGTATACCACTGGAGGATGAGAATGGAGTACCGGTAGTTGTCTTAGAGCGAGCTCATATATCCTAAAGACAGACTTTGGGAGAATTAGAAAGTATAATAAAGTGTGGGTCCCTTTAAGGCCCAGACTGGCTTACTGCCAATTTAGGACCTGGAGCATTAGATATTTTAAAAGCCCTTAAAACTGTCAGTTTGGAGAGAAATTTTGTGTGTGTTCTTCTGCGCGCATGTTTCCCTGTTATGATTTTTCTTCCTCCTTCTAGCAATGGGAAATAAAGCCAGGATTCTTTTAGTTTTAAACTGGGCTTTAAGGTTCAAGCTGCAAAAATCTGAAGTACACTAGATTGTAGCAAAGAGCTAGTCTTCTTTGCACCTCTGGGCTGCATCTATTTCTTGTTTGGAGTTTTTTCATCCCAGATCCAATACTTCTATTTTGCTCTCTCCTCTCCTCTCCTCTCCTCTCCTCTCCTCTCCTCTCCTCTCTCCTCTCTTTTCTCTTTTCTCTCTCCTCTCCTCTCTTTTCTTTTCTCCTCTCCTCTCCTCAGATGCAAGGCAAGTTATCAGCTCTGGACTGCAAAAAAAAATAAAAAAACCACTTGATAGCTGCAGAGAGGACCTGAAAGCTATAACTATATGGTGCTCTCTAATGAATTTCCTAGTTTTTCCAGGCCAGATCTAAACAAAGAGCAGCCATTAAACTTTGTTGGCATTATTATTCTATATCACTCTACACATAAGTTGGGTGTTTACTTGTCCAGACATGTTTCACAGCTCAAGAAAATATGCCCTGGGGATTTTTAAAAAGAAGGGAGAAAAAATCCTTTGTTTACTGCTCATTGAATTCTCACCAAGTGGAATATTGGGGAGATAATTGTACTGTGCATTATATTTTCTATATGGAGGTCTTTTTTTCTTTTTTGGAAGTCACTGTAAGCCTAACTGAATTGCTTACTTCCAAGCATTAGCCCTGTTGGGAACTCAATCTGGGTAGATTGCTACAACCTGGGTAAAGATATTTTGGGCAGGTGTTTTGTCTCCTCCCCCTTTTTCCTTCAGAGCAATAGATGGAAATCCCAGCACTGGGAAAGATTAAGTGTAACTTTTAGATCTTTCTCTGAGTGCCAAAAGGAATATTACATATTTCTATCCTCTGAACATTGTCTTCCTGGAGATTAGACGATAATGCATCTGGAACAATATTAGCTCATGCAGGTCTGTGGTTTTCTTTTTTTCCTCCTCCTCCTTTTCCCCCCTGAAATCACATAATCTCTTTCTTCATCTGTCCGAACATATTTTGGAATAAAGGGTCAGTCTTAGCCATTGTACAGAAGTGTGGTCTGATAGGATTCAGGGAGTTTTTAAACATCAGCGGAAAATGTCTCCCCTCCCTCTTTTTAGAATTCTTTTATGGTCCATTTTCTTTGGGCAACAGAATGAGTGGTCCCAGCCTAAGACAGCAAAGGCTGTTTATTTCTCCTTTAGTAATGTTTGCTCAGCAGATGTTTAGCCTGGAATCTAATTCAATCCATTCATAATTCTTCTGTTCTGGGCTAAAGGAACAAATCGTGGGCAGGATCCCATGAATGGATCTCCATGTGTTCCTCCAGGGATTTAAAAGTCATCACTCCCCAAATTGCTGTTTTCAAAATATTACCTAGATTCAAACCCCCCCCCCTCATCCTACCTAAACTCGTAAACTTGGGCTTATACAGCTTCTGGGAGTGGAGTTAAACCTCTTTATCCAAATCTTGTTTGGGACATCCTTGGATAGAAAAAAAATGGGATAATATAATAAGCACATTATTCCTGTCTAGAACCTTTTGATGAAGTAGAATAGAAGCCCATGTCCATTCAGATTTTGTGTAAAATAGGACAGTCCCTCTCACCATTTTTTTAAAAAAAACAATGGATAACAATGGGGTCCTTGGTGCTCTCTGAGCCTGGTTGTTTTCTTGCAGATGTTTCATTACCCAACTAGGAATGAAAACCGAAATGGAAACTAGTTATCCAGTTTGGGTAATGAAACATCTGCGAGAAAACAACCAGGCTCAAATAGCACCAAGGACCCCTCAAATATGCTTATTCCTAAAAGTTAGTACAGTCATTTTACACCTACCTTCCATACTAATCTGAGGACACGTTGCTTCTTCATTTTTTTTATCCGAAGGGTTAAATTGGTGGAGAATTTCGGCTGAATTGCTTTTGATGAAATCAAGTGTACCACACACACACATGCACACACTCACAACCTGCAGCAAGGCGTATCTGCTTGCCATTAAGGTTGTAGAGCTGGCATTCCTTAGGACCTGAGGGAGTTTTCCAACCTCCACTGGAATGCAGCAAATGCCTTATAAATTAAGAGTCCCTAATGAAAATGCGCTGGTGTCCAAGTGGAGCAATCATCTGGTTAAAATCAGGCAGTAATTCCACTAATTTTACTGCCCTTCTTCCAGCCCTCAACGCCTCATTTAGGAAAAAAATGTTTATGTTCCCCTCAAAACACCTGTGTGTTTTAACTCAAGGGGTCCCTGAAGCAATTACTTCCATTTTATTTTATTTTCATTTTTTTAAGGCTCCATGTTGGGAAATGCATCAGCATCCTCTTTTTTTTCCTTCCATAACTGAAATACATCACTGGCCTGAAATTACCCCTATTCAGGCATGTTTAACAAGGACTGATTTTTTAAAAAAATCTCCTTTCCTTTAACTCGCATATTTTGGAAGCCTTGCAAGCTGGTTTCATTTCCTTCTCACAGCTGTTCTGCAGAACCCATCCGCCTCCCCATTCAACCCATATTCCAACCCCAACTAACCGGGGTTCCACGACACTTTAGACAAAGATAAAATGAAATGGATAACTTGTGCCCCAATACGTTGCAAATACCCAGCTTTAGCATGTTGTACAAAGCAGACCAGCACATTACATTATCATGTAGTAGACTGGTTATATGAACGTGAACAGAAGAAATAGCAGAATAGCATAGAATAGCATAGAGCAGAACAGAAGTATCTTCACCCAAACCTATAGTAACTGAAAAGGGAGATGTTGCAACATTGCCAAAAATCTTCATGGAACACTGAAGGAAAGCTCATTTTCCGCCCTCTGCCCTTTGCAAAATATGTTGGTTGAGGGAGGCAATAGAACAATGTTACCATGTCAATTTTCAATCTTGTTGCCAAATAAGGTTGAACATCTTGACTCACTCTTCCATTCTCCCCAATCCTGCCTGTAAAGTATATTGTCTCAGTGGAGAAATTTGTAGAATACTCTTCCTCCTCATTTCGTACAACTGCAGGCCGAGGAGATCTGGGAAATGGAAACTCATATTTTAGAAATGTAACTCTATGGGATGGGATAAAAGCAATATAAGCCTCAAGAGATCCTTAATAACCCCACCCCAGTGCTAAATTTCTGTCCAGAGTCTTCTGTGGTTCTCCTGAATGTTTCCAAGAATGGGCACTGAATCCTCTCCTCTCCTGCTTTTTTTCCTTTCCTTCCCTTTTTCTTTTCCTTCCCTTCTCTTCCCTTCCCATTTCTCCCTTCCCTTTCCCCCCTTCCCTTCCCTTCCATCCCTAAAACAATGGCATAGGAGACGTGTCTTCTCTTTCGCTGGGCTTCATTTTGGGAACGAGCTCCTCCCCAATGTCTAGATGGATCCAACTTTATTGGCCTTCAATAGAGTCATGAAGACCTGACTCTTTCCTCATGCACTGGCTCAGAATATTTGACCCAATTGGTGAGACGAATCTGCATTATTTTCATGACATATTGCTAATATATGGATTTTGTTTTGTTGATGTCAATCTTATATCATTATCTTCCATTTCTACTGTGGAATGCAACCCCAGAGTCAAAAATTCTGGGAGGGGGTAGCTTATGCATTTAAAAAAAACATAAATAAATATGGGCAAAATATGGACTTATTATTTAACTGCCAATTAAAATATAAAGCCACGCTTACACACAAACACTGCATTTTCTCATCTGTCGATGGCAAATTGTTACCATCTCCTGCCACTGTGTGGAATGTCTTGATTTATTCTTTGCTTATTGGTATGGTAACCTTCTTTTCTCAAGGCAATAATGCCCTTGTCCAGTTTTTTCCCCCCTTCACCACAGTCCTGAGTAGGAGGTTGCGTTCCACAAGCTTCCATGGATGACAGGGGCATTGAACTCAGATCCCCTGTAACCCTGCTCAAGAATGTTCATTACTACGAGTTCCTTAGATAATACATTGCTACTTACAGGAGCAATTGTGGGTTATTTACCAAAGCGCTCTTCGGCGAATGTTCCACTTTGATAATGGCAGAACAGAGCCTGCGTCTTATACCCTAATCTCTTCACAACTGCAATCTTCTAGCTTTCCTTTCTGAGACACACTTTTTAATCTTGGTGGACCATCATAATTTGATTTCTTACTGCGCACAGATGGCAATCGGGAAGAAGCTCTGTTTTCAATACCTGTTTGTTGGCATTAAGTAAACAGGAGCCTTTGAAGTCTATCTGTTTGCCTTCTGCCTGTCCATCTGTCTGTCCATCTTCTCTCCCTTACCCGTATCAATGTGTCATCTGATTTTTAGAACTCCGTGTAAAACCATTGTTTCGCTCCCAGCCCAGAACTGAAAACGTGGCAAGGGTAAAGCAGAGGATGGAATAAGATGGAGAAACAGCTTGCAACTTAATAAACACCTTTGCCCGAAGCTCTAAGCTTTTATTCACGAGGAGGTTTATCTTCTATTCCACTCTCAATACCCTCACGATGGCTCTTTTACTGTGCAGTCTTAAATTACCATTGCAAAGGTTATATGTTTATTTACAAAAAGCTAGCTCTTGAATGGTGATCCTTAAGGCAGAGAGGGTGTCTCCTGCCAATAAACATCACTTGCTCTCTTAAACGCCGAGGCCAGATGAATGAGGTGATGTTTAGTGTCGGGGACATATTATACTTTATGGCTTCATTAACCACCTGACCTGTATTATGTGAACATTTCATCAAAGTGCAATGCATATTTATTCCCCGAGGTAGGCTGGGAGTTGAGGCTTGATCCTTAAAGGAAAAAGAACAGGTAATTACTTATAATTAGAGTGGTGGGGGAACTGAAGGCATTTGGGGAGGGAAAGTAATTTTCGAGGGCCTGCGATGCCACTCAGCAAAGTGGTTGCTTGGCACCACTGAATTCGCACATTGGGGAGAAGCAGGAAAGGCAACTGGAAGGGACGAGAAGAGATCTTGACATGGAATCTCTGTTGAAGCTCCAGGAAAACCATTGGAGCCCAGGATTGTTTTGAGCAGGGAGGCTATGTAGGGGTAGCTCTAGTAAGTGTGCCTAATCCAGATCAGTCAAAAGTTAGGCACAGCCTATGAAGCTTCATCATTTAAGAAAAATGTGGAGAATGTATCTGGTTATCTCCAAATTCCGGCCTGTGACTACAGGAAGTCCTTGACTTACAAGCATTCATTTAGTGACCATTTCACATTTACGGCCAATGCAACAACTCCATGGTCACGTGATAAGAACTTGGGTGCTTGGCAACTGGCACATATTTATGACCGTTTTTGCACTGTTCCATGGTCATCTGATCACCCTTTGCAACCTTCCCATCTGGCTTCCGATAAAGAAAGTCAACGGGGGAAGCCAGATTCTCTTTAAAAGTATAACCCAGGGGTCTTCAAACTTGGCCCTTTTATGACTAGTGGACTTCAAGTCCCAGAATTCCTCAGCCAGGGTGCCTGGCTGAGGAATTCTGGGAGTTGAAGTGCACAAGTCATAAAAGGGCCAAGTTTGAAGACCCCTGATATAACAGAATAGTCCTCCTCCTCCTCCTCCTGTTGGAGATGACTGAGTAACTTCAACACTGTCTCACACAAACTGGCAATATAATTCCAGGGAATGACGTGGCAGAGATACAAATTCTATTCTTTTGAATGGAAAGTAAATGATCTACCACTTCTTAGGAAGCCCTTCCCAAATTGAACATTGCAAGCATGGAAAGGAGTGCTTTTTTTTTTTTTTAAGCTTCCAAGAAAGCTCTCAGGGTCAGTGCTCTAAGCACTAGGAAGCCAGCACAAATCTAAGCCTGCATGCACAACAAGAGTGAAAATAACCTGCACAGTGTCTCTTGACGGAGAAGGTTAATTTTCATAGACGTTGGGGTGGCTTTTCTGCAGGGCAATAAGGGCCTCTAATATCATTAAACCCAAGTGTGAGGAAAAAGACAGCAGCGAAGGCCAGTTGTGTGACCTCCTCAAATACAGTTGGCCTGGCTGTTTGCCAAAACCCAAAACACCCCAACCTGCTAAAGCTCTTTCTTAAAACAATTGTGGTTTTTGCCTTTCATGTTCCTCAACCTTTCACCTGCCAGGTTTCTAGCCCTTCACCCTTGACCCACTGCTGTGTTTGCTTAGCATTGTGCCAATCGACTTTAGAAATGTGTAAAAAGACACACTGCTGCAGAGAGAGAGAGACACCTTCTGCAAGCTTTTCCTCCTTTTTACCTTTTGTTTATTAATATAACCCAACTGTTTAAAGATAGGCCATTTGTATGGAAATGAAGGGGAGAAAAAAAATGCCTGAATTAGCAAAGGTTGTCATGGTGCAAAAATATGTGTGAGCTCCCGTGAACTCAATGCAATGGGTGTAATCCACTCTCTGACCTTCAAGTTCCATTGCTCATTGCGAGCTTCCCCAGAGAGGACCCATTGGAGAAAGACAAAATGTAGACATTGGCAAATTCTATGCATTTTTGAAGCTTCTTTGGAGATGTGCCTTATGGATCCCAAGACAAATATGACCTGCCCAGTTGGCAACACAATGTCTTCATATCACTCCCAAAGACCACCACCACTCTTAAGAACTTTGTCAACAAACATTCTATTGGTTGACTTGTCAACAAAAATGGCCTTTTTTTTGTCCTACCGGTCTTGGAAGTGAAAGGTGAAACTGGCTAATTATAGTTTTAAATTATAACGTAAATTTGTACCACATTATAAAAAAGATATTGAGATTTTGGAAAAAGAACAACTAAGATGATTAAGCACCTGGAGACTAAAACATAAGAAGAATGGTTGCAGGACTTGGGTATGGCCAGTCTAGAGAATAGAATAGAATAGAATAGAATAGAATAGAATAGAATAGAATAGAATAGAATAGAATAGAATAGAATATCATTCTTAATTACTTTAAATAGTAAAAAAAAATTGTTGAATTGTCCTGCAGTGAGTTTTCCCATGGCGAATTATCCCATAGCGTCCATGCGAATTGGCAGTGTTGAATTGGCCCCAGCAAGTTGGCTGTAGTGAGTTGTCCCATTCTGATTTTGTGAGTATTATTATTCCAATGAACAGGAAGTTTCCCAAGGAATGCCTGTGTAATTTTCAGTTTAGGAGCTGTGAATGAATTAGCCTCATTGATTCAGGGAGAGCCCAGCAGACACTAATTAATTCTGCTTGTTTTTTTTTCTCCCTGTTGGAGCAAATCTGTACCAGATCATTCCTATCCTACAGTACTAATAAATTACTGGAGGGTGTTGCGTTGCTCTTGTGTATGTATTTAATATTTAGCATAATACTGCATTTGGGTTATTACAGGATTTGTCATGTTGTATGTCATCGGCAGCTCTTTAATTAAAGTGATGGAATCCAGCAAATAACAGAGCTTCATCCCAATACATAGTAACCAAAACTGGATGCATTATTCCAGACACGGGCTTACTAAGGTTTATATAGCAGTGCTAATACTTCACATGATCTTGACTCTATCCCTCCTCTGTTTATGCAATCAAGAATTGCATTAGCTTTTTTTTTGGCTGCTGTTGCACAAATATCATTTTATTGATGATGACTTTCCTAGAGACTTCACTGGCTATTTTTAGAGCAGCGACAATCAATTCTAGGGTCGTATAAGGGATGTGCATTATTTGTTAAGTATAATTTTCAACAGCCCATGCCCACTATTTTCTTTTTAAAATAAATATGACAGAAATTCAGGCAGTAATATCTACCGTAAGTATGGCAAAAGAGGTGCTCAAATTTCTCTCCTTTTTCATTAGGGAAAAGTTGAAAAGTTGACTTCTCCACAACCCCTCTGAACATTTAACTCCTTTCTGCTACACCCCTTTATGGGCACATTTTCCTTTCATTTTCTTTTCAACTGCTTGGAAAACGGACATTAAGACTTCTCTCCTGCTCTGGTCAGGCAGGACTTTTCAATATCCCCAATTCTCTGCTCTACCCCTCCCCACCTATCTATTGCAACCCTTCACACACTCTTTTGTTGTGGCCTTTCCCAGAAAGGAAAGTGAGTTTGAAAGTGTCAGGACGGTGTAAAATGCTGATATATAGGCCACTGTTGTTTGAAAGCCTTTGGTGAGACGAGACTCCTCCCTTCAAGTCAGGAATGATTCATCAGCTGGCCTTTAGCGAGAAAAAAGGCCCTGCCCTTGGGTTGAAGGCCTTTGACCCCTGTGAAGAAAGAGGTCAGACTTAGCGCAATGCTGGCAGCGCCACTGCTGGCTACAGATCTTGGAAACAGAAGGGAGAGCTTGGCCGAAAGAATGAAGGGGGATGGTGGGAAAAGTGGGAATTTCTAAAAAGTTAAGAGTATATTTCTAAGACTCTCAGTGGATCAGCTGACAAGGGAGGTCAGAGGCCATATTTATGCTTGATTCCTTAGGCATGTTACAGTAACATCTGCTTGTTAAGGGTCCCCTGGGACTAGATGTGGTTGACCCCACAGCCAGCAAAGGAAAGGAGGGGGTGGGAGAGAGAGAGACAAATGGCGAGATTAGATGTTCATATTAACATTTAAAAAAAATATATCAGAGTTTAAGACTTGGTTGCCCTGGGGCTACTTTGGTAGGATCAATAGTTTGTGTTTGGGTGGGTGGGTATCACCAAATTTAGTTTTGGCACAGAGTATTTGAACCGTATCATAGCCATTAAAGGCCATCCCAGTTGAAATGGCTGAGCCCTACAAGGCCACAAGGAAAGGACATTCCTATAGATACGATCTGAAAACTTGCAAAGTTCATGTGATGCCCAAATGGTTTTGTTTCTGCTCATCATCCTCAAAGGGGATGATACCTAAGTTACTTCAGAACTTAAGTAATTCCAGAACTATTATTTTTATTGGAAGAAGAAGGAAGAAGGAAGAAGGAAGAAGGAAGAAGGAAGAAGGAGGAAGGAGGAAGGAGAAGGAGAAGGAGAAGGAGAAGGAGAAGGAGAAGGAGAAGGAGAAGGAGAAGGAGAAGAAGAAGAAGAAGAAGAAGAAGAAGAAGAAGAAGAAGAAGAAGAAGAAGAAGAAGAAGAAGAAGAAGAAGAAGAAGAAGAAGAAGAAGAAGAAGAAGAAGAAGAAGAAGAAGAAGAAGAAGAAGAAGAAGAAGAAGAAGAAGAAGAAGAAGAAGAAGAAGAAGAAGAAGAAGAAGAAGAAGAAGAAGAAGACGCCGACTATGGGGGACATGAAAGCAGTCTTCCAAGACTTGGGGGGCTATCACAGAGAAGACGTGGTCAACCTATTCTCCAAAGTACCTGAGAGCAGGAGAAGAAGAAGCTTCTTGGATGAGAAGACAAACTGTTTTCAAAGGGGAAAAAAACAAAGAAAATCCCCCAAAGCATCTTTGGGACAACCGTAACCTGGATGAATGAGAATCTCCATAGAATATTTAGCATAGCAATCTGTTCACTCTACTTGCAAAAGTAAGAAAGGACCTCAATAGAATTGTGAGTTGGGGTTGTTTCAAGTTACATCAACAGCTAGGAAATGTTGGACACAACCTTTCCCCTTTTTGATGACTTGAGGAAGGATATTTCTCCCAGGAGTTACAATGAGAGCCTTGCAAATCTATTGAAATGCTCTTAATCAGGGTCAAAACTCACAAGCCTTGGCCTGCCCTACAAGTTCAGTGGGGGAAACCACAACCAAGCGATGCCCCTCTTCTTAACTTTAAACCTCTTCCCCTCCATCCTAAGTCACATACGGAGACCTTGTATATCTCTCTGTGTGCTGGCCTACCTCTCTTTCCCTTTCATTTGGAAAGGACCTCTCATAAACATGCAGAGCAATTTTCCAGCACATTAACCCAGGATGAAGGAATCCTTGCTCTCCCTGCAAGGGGGAGGTGGACAAAAATGGAGATGCCGAGTGAGCGGAAGATGGATGAGCTGGGATATAAGGCAGGGTGGTTTTTCCACTGCCCTAGCCAATACACCTAAGACAAAAGCTTCATTGAGTAAGCTGCTTGACATCAGGCTCATAAAGTAGTAGCAGCTACAAAAGGTCTGACATTTGAACGTAGCTGTCTCTGCCCTCTCCCCATTAACAGGTCCAAACTGGGCTGGGCTTTGCCATTGTGGTCTTTTGTCATCCCTCTGAACCAGAGGTATAAATAAATAGTGTTGATTTTAATGCAGTCACACGGCTTGGTTTTCCCTGACATCCCCTTGCCCCACTGTTTGCCTCTCATGGTAACATTTGTTCTCTCCTGGCATGAATACCAATACTGGGGGAGAAGGAGAAGGAGAAGGAGAAGGAGAAAGAGAAGGAGAAAGAGAAAGAGAAAGAGAAAGAGAAGGAGAAAGAGAAAGAGAAGGAGAAGGAGAAAACTTCATTACAGTAGTGATGAGACTTAAAAGTCAGTTCACCTTGAAAAATGTCTGTTTATATGGTCACTAAAAACTGCCATGGATCTGATGCTTATGAGGATGGCACATCATCCATCCATCCATCCATCCATCCATCCATCCATCCATCCATCCATCCATCCATCCATCCAATTGAATAAGATCTCCTGGGGAAAAATACAGGACAATTTTTCTACTCAACACCATTTAAAAGTAAAGAAACTACAAGATGAGTTCCAGGCCTACAATAGAAAGACAATAATGAGGTCACATTTCCCTTTTCTAGCTCAATGGTAGCATTCATTCATTAACAGCAAAGGCCAGGAGAAGACATGAAATCCAAGCAAGACAAGCAAATTATGAGTAAATGTTTAACAAAAGGACAAAAAAATAGGTCATAGTCCATTATTTCTATAGTGGAGTAGACTAAAATAAAAGTAATGTCTCTTCAAGTTGAGCCGGATCTTAGGTAACCTCTGGGACATATCTGGGTAGTTTTCTTGGCAGATTTATGGAGTGGTTTTGTTTCTGATTTCTTTGGAGTGTGGGGAGATTATTTCCCAGTCTAATTAAGAAGAGACAACAAAGAGCATTGGGGGAAAACAATGGATCAAGAGCTAAAGGCCTTTTACTTTGTTTTAAGTTGCTCCATTGATTTGTTGACCAACATCTGCCATCCCTATAGCTGAGTGAGCAGTAGAAAAGGTTGATTGACCTAAAAGAGTGTTCATTTATGCTCCTCCCCCCAAAAGGGAGGCCATTATGTCAGTGAAACAGCACCTTCTATAACACTCTTGATGACACATAAGCTATTTAGTCTCTCTCTCTCTCTCTCTCTCTCTCTCTCTCTCTCTCTCTCTCTCTCTCTCT
>NW_015387705.1:19138-22102 GCF_001527695.2 Protobothrops mucrosquamatus
CTCTCTCTCTCTCGCTCTCTCTCTCTCTCTCTCTCTCTCTCTCTCTCTCTCTCTCTCTCTCTCTCTCTCTCTCTCTCTCTCTCTCTCTCTCTCTCTCTCTCTCTCTCTCTCTCTCTCTCTCTCTCTCTCTCTCTCTCTCTCTCTCTCTCTCTCTCTCTCTCTCTCTCTCTCTCTCTCTCTCTCTCTCTCTCTCTCTCTCCCCCTACAAAATGATCAGCTGATAAAGGCATGAATTTAACTCTTCTAAAAGAAAATGGGAAAGTTTGGCTTTTCCTAACCCTGAAGATTTTCTCCTATTGAAACGAAGGAGAATCTCTTCCTTGCTCTCATATTCATTTTGGAATATGGCAGGGAAATAAAAGATTGCCACCACACCACACCCAAAGAAAGAAAGAAAGAAAGAAAGCTCTAACACAGCACGAATGGTGGCTGTATGCGCATTGCAACCTTGCAGATCACTTTCTAACCACATTTTAATAAACCATAATTAACTGAAGTCACAACTAACTGTCCGTCCGTCCATCCATCCATCCTTCCATCCATCCATCCATCCATCCATCCATCCATCCATCCATCCTTCCATCCTTCTGTCTGTCCGTCCGTCCATCCATCCATCCATCCATCCATCCATCCACCCACCCACCCACCCACCCACCCACCCACCTATCTATCTATCTATCTATCTATCTATCTATCTATCTATCTATCTATCTATCTATCTATCTATCTATCTATCTATCTATCTATCTATTTATGATCTGTTATCTATCTACTTATCTAGCTATCTATATCGCTCTATTTCAAATAAATAACGGTCTGACAGAGGCAAGAACCCATCTGCATTTCATTCTAGCTGAAGTCCTCCTCTTTTGCCCTGTTCTAAATAGCTTATGCATGGGAATGCACTCTATCAAAGGAGAGTCATTTTCTTCCTGATTTGTGTCTATAATATGAAAACAACGTAACAGCTGCATGCTGCATTGAATAAAGAACATACACATGCATTTAAATCACTTATATCTCACTTTTTTATGATGCAATTGTGAATTATGTTCTTTTTGCATCTGTAATTAGGGGGCAGAACAGATGGCAGAGGCTTAGTTTAAAGTGATGTGTCCATTAAAATAACCTATGCTGCCAAATGATTGTTGACTATAACAAGAGTGTTCATTCAATGCAGCAGACATGTGGCAGGGCTGAAAAAAAAAACTATTTGCAAAATAGGCCTCTGGACTTTACACAATGCTTGTTATTTATAGTAGATAGACAGACAGACAGACAGATAGACAGACAGACACAGATCTTCAACAAGAGGGGTTAGCTTTAGAACGTCAAAGCACATGCTTCACATAGCACTCTGATTTTATGTATGACCTTGCATGCAATGATAAGCAGTTATGGCTGTAAATAATAGGTTATATTTGAGATGACAATATGGAATTCTCCTCTTTTTCCCCCCAATGCAATCATCTGTTGTACAGAGAACAAGTCCGTAATGCTTTTGGTGATCTCGGCTAATCTCCAATAGCCATTTATATGAAATATGTAACATGAAAGAATGAGCAGTCTTACTCTTTCTTTTCTCATGGAGTAATCATTCTGTTGGCGAGACAAAGAGTTGGTGCTGAGATGGAGGGAGGTGTTGATGATAAAAGAGAGTGAAGAGGTTTCAAACCCATGTCTTAGGTCAGGTGGGAGATGGTCTATAACCATTAGCCTCCCTCCCTCCCTGCTTTCCTGACATCTTCTCTTCCCATTCACACCATCTCTCAAGTTTTAACCTACCTGCCTACCTACCATTAGAATGCACCTCTTAAATGGCTCAATTCTTTCTGTGTAAGTAGTCCTCAGTTTTAATTCTAGGCAAAGTCTGTAAAATCTTCTCTATAAAAGTGTGTATGGGTTGGGGTGGGGGGAGACTTCTGCTACCAGGTACTGAGTTCTTATTACAGTGATCCTGTTTTTGTAAGGATGTTTCCTAAGAAATAGTTCATTTGAGATACCTTGTTAAATGGCAAACTAACTGGAAGGAATGATTGCATATTAAGACACAGACTTTATTATAGCGGGGCACTATAAGGTCAGCTGCTGATTCACCAGGAAGGTGAATCTTGCAAAAGAAGAAATTCTTCCTACCTTACCTTTGGGACTCTTCTTATCACCAACATAGTGGTCTTGCCACATGATTTAGGAAACAGTTCAAGAAAAAGAACCTGTTGAACATCTTGGTGCAAGCATTATTGTCTCGATAGCATCGTTTAATTTCCTCTCATACACTAAAGCTTTCTGTGAGAGGCACTCTCCAGAACATACAACAATAGGTATGTCTAGTCCAGGGGTCCTCAACCTTGGCAACTTTAAGACTTGTGGACTTCAACTCCCCAAAGCTGGGGAGGAATTCTGGGAGCTGAAGTCCACAAGTCTTAAAGTTGCCAAGGTTGAGGACCCCTGGTCTAGTCTAATGAAAAGAAGGACTAGCAGTGACATGATAGTTGTTTTCCGGTACTTGAGGAGCTTCACAGAGAAGCATCTGAGGGCATCCAAAGCATCTGAGGGCAGGACAAGAAGTAACGGGTGGAAGCTTATCAAAGAGAAATCCAACCTAGAACTACCAAGAGATTTCCTGATGGTGAGAATTAATCAGTGGAACGGCTTGTCTCCAGAAGCTGCGAATGCTCCATCACTGGAGATTTTCAAGAAGGGACTGGACAGGCGTTTGTCAGGAATAGTATAGGATCTCCTGTCCCTGGGAGTGAGTTGGACTAGCAGACCTCCAAGGTCCTCTCCAACCTTACGATTCTATATTCTAACTTCTTGTATCCTCAGCACTGTGGTCTCAAAATAACTCCAAAGATGGCTTGTTGGAAGAGAGCGGTTTGGTACATGCTTACAGTAAATCAGGATTAAGAAGCTTTGATTATGAATGAGATGGGGAAGTAGTGTTTCAAAGTGTGTGTGTGTGTG
>NW_015387705.1:23292-36846 GCF_001527695.2 Protobothrops mucrosquamatus
GCAGACCTCCAAGGTCCTCTCCAACCTTACGATTCTATATTCTAACTTCTTGTATCCTCAGCACTGTGGTCTCAAAATAACTCCAAAGATGGCTTGTTGGAAGAGAGCGGTTTGGTACATGCTTACAGTAAATCAGGATTAAGAAGCTTTGATTATGAATGAGATGGGGAAGTAGTGTTTCAAAGTGTGTGTGTGTGTGAGAGAGAGAGAGAGAGGGGGAGGGAGGGAGGGAGAGAGAGAGGGAGGGAGGGAAGAAGGAAGGGAGAGAAAGTGAGAAAGTGTTCTTTATAGTTAACACCCCAGTTTTGCTCAGCAGGGGAAAACACAGATGTCCTGTCAATTGCAGCCTTGTCAAAGCCACACCTTTATTTAATTCAGAATCGTCCCACTGCGGATAGATTTCACTCTCTTAAGATGCTATCTCTCAGTGCTCACCTTGGGCAGCAATTTCATATGAATGCGTCCGCGAAGGCCTTTGGTGTGTTCCATCAGGCCACACAAGGGAGGGGGGAGTGATGAATGACATCTTTGCTTGTTTTGTTTTGTTTTAATGGAGGACCATTCGCAGGTCCTGTTGGAATAAACAGATTGGATATAATAGCATCGGTTGGGGCACAAAAAAACGACTTCAGTACAAAACACCCTCCTCACCCTGAAACCTTCTGATGGGGCAGCCAACCCACAATAGCCACAAACCGTCTAATGTGTTGTGTAAAGATAGCAATAGCGGTTAATGGCATCTCTAGAATGGAGCATTATGTTGGCCCGAAGAAAGGAAAATGCAAATTGATTCAGTTTCTTTCTCTCTCGTCCCCTTTCTCTTTATCCCCATGTAGGGGTTTAAGTGCTTATCAAGGTTAGTAGTTGGGGAAGCCCTGACATATCGGAATAATATAGTTTTATTTACATAAAAGGTCCCTTTTCCAATTTTCTCTTCACTCTGGTATTTTATTCCTCTCTCTCTCTCTCTCTCTTTTTAATCTGCTTTGGTTTGTTTTCAAGGCCAGAAAAGGTGTCAGAATGGGGAGATTCTTCCTTATTCTCAATATTAGCAAGCTTTGGAGAAAAGGTATCACACATACAGTTGTTAAGTGAATCTGGTTTCCCCATTGACTTTAGAACATACAATAATAGAGTTGAAGGGGACCTTGGAGGTCTTCTAGTCCAACCCCCTGCTCAAGCAGGAGACCCTATAACATGTCAGACAAATGGCTGCCCTGTTGCTTCTTAAAAGCCTCCAGTGATGGAGCACCCACAATTTCTGGAGGCAAAGCTGTTCCACTGATTAATTGTTCTCACTGTCAGGAAATTTCTCCTTAGTTCTAGGTTGTTTTTCTCCTTGATAAGTTTCCATCCGTTGTTTCTTGTCCTTTTCTTGGTTGCATTGGAAAATAGATCATCCCCCTCTTCTCTGTGACAGCCCCTCAAATATTGGAACATTGCTATCATGTCACCCCTAATTCTTCTTTTCATTAAATAAACATACTTAGTTCCCTCAACCGTTCATCATATGCTTTAGCCTCCAGTCCTCTAATCATCTTCGTTGCACTTCTCTGCATCTTTTTTGTACTGTGGTGACCAAAACTGGATGCAGTATTCCAAGTGTGGTTTGCCAGTGCAGTATAAGGTGATATTAGCACTTCGTGTGATTTATAATTATTTAAAAAGAGACTGGACAATCACCTGTCTGAGATGGTATAGGTTAGGGGTAGGCAACCTCGGCTCTTTTATGACTCATGGACTTCAACACAGCTGACTCAGGAATTCTGGGAGTTGAAGTCCATGAGTCATAAAAGAGCCGAGGTTGCCTACCCCTGGTATAGGTCCTCCTGCTTGAGCAGGGGACTGGACTAGAAGACCTCCAATGTCCCTTCCAGCTCTGATTCTATTCTATTCTATTCTATTCTATTCTATTCTATTCTATTCTATTCTATTCTATCCTAATTTAAAAATCTCAATTCATGCATTTCCAAACCCAGAGCCTACACTGAGATATATAGAATACAGGAACCCATTTAATTTAGACATCTAATCTAACAGGTTTATGATCCATCATAATTGTGACTTGTTAACTTATGGACTACTGCAATGCTCTCTACATGGGGCTTCCCTTGAAGAGCATCCGGAGGCTCCAGTTGGTCCAAAATGCGGCCGCGCGGGCGGTGTTGGGAGGGACTCGTCACTCCCACGTTACGCCGCTTCTGCGCGAGCTGCATTGGCTACCGGTGGCCTTCCGGGTGCGCTTCAAGGTGTTGGTTATTATCTTTAAAGCGCTCCATGGCACCGGACCTGGTTACCTTCGAGACCGCCTCCTGCCACAGNACCCCCCACCGACCTGTACGCTCTCACAGAGTGGGTCTCCTCAGGGTGCCGTCGGCCAGGCAGTGCCGGCTGGCGACCCCAAGGGGGAGGGCCTTCTCTGTGGGAGCTCCCACCCTCTGGAACGAACTGCCCCCAGAGATCAGGGTGATCCCTGATCTCCCTTCCTTCCGCCGCGCCCTCAAGACGTGGCTGTTCCAGCAAGCGGGACTGGCCTAGGGGATTTTATAGGGGTTTTAATTACTTTTAATTGGACACTCTCAAATATTTCGTTTTAATTAAATTTTAACTAGGTGTAATATGTATTTATGTTAGCTTTTTATCATCTGTCAGCCGCCCTGAGTCCGAAAGGAGAAGGGCGGGATATAAATGCAATTAATAAAAAATAAAATAAATAAATAAATGAATAGGGCTTCAGTGACATATTGTTGCTCACAGGGAAGAGAAAAGCCTTGAAAGAGGCAAACACTTAATTCTTTTTGTCCACTTGAAATGCTGGGCTACTGTGCAACTGCTCTCTTTAGTGGTATTGTGCTAAAATGATAAGAATGATTCGTGTCCATGCCAGCTAGGATGAAGATGGCTGATAAACATTGTTTCATAAACTCTTATGTAGATACCGATTGTTACCTGTCGTTCTCATGGGACATTAAATAATCAGATAAAGCGAAGCTCTACTGAAGTGTAACTAGCTAAACAGATATATCACATTTTTTTTTAAAGGCTCCTGTCATTTCCTGAATGTGGAGAATAATGATAAACCTTGCTCGCAGGGCAGAAAATGGAGCTTTAATCAAAGCTTCATTGATCTACAATTAATATTTCTCTGCTTTGGCTTTGTCAATATTATCTGGGGCAATTTCCATATGCTGTTGGGGAGAACACTGAGGTGATATTGCCTCTACAACAAAACATTTTAGGAGCATTACAATAGGAGATCTGAAGATCATTTGAGGTCTCTTGTGTATCCTAAACAAAGATAGGAGTTATTTTGGTGGAATTCTTTCATTGTCTTCTCAAAACCTTTGCTTAAGATTGTGTGAAGGTGATTTTTCTACATCTGGTCAATCTCTTAAAAACCTGCAGGGATGGAACACCCACAAGTTCTGAAGGCAAGCCATTCCACTGGTTGATTATTCTCACTGTCCGGAAATTTCTCCTTAGTTCTAGGTTGCTTCTCTCCTTGGTTAGTTTCCATCCATTGTTTCTTTTCTTGTCTTCCCTTCAGGTGCTTTGGAAAATAAGTTGATCCCCTCTTCTTTGTTGCAGCCCCTCAAATATTGGAAGACTGCTATCATGTCCCCCCTCGTCCTTCTCTTCATTAAACTAGACATACCCAATTCCCGCAATCGTTCTTCATATGTTTTAGCCCCCATCCCTCTAATTACTCAACATCTTTTTTACAATATGGTGTTAAAAACTGGATGCAGTATTCCAAGTGTGATCTTACCAAGGCATTATAAAGTGGTACTAACACTTCTCATGATCTTGATTTTTATCCCTCTGTTAATATTGTAGTACAACTTCAAATTGATTTAACCTCCCAAGATGAGGTGAATGGAAGGATGGAATGGCAAGACAGACAGATAACATTAAATGGGAGCCAAGAAGGTGTCACAAGTTCGCTTCTCCTTCTCACTCCCTTTCTTTTTTCTTTGCTCCAACAAATAAAATCTGCCTGTTTGATTACTCTGACAGGTTAAAAAAAAAAACATCACACTTTTTCTGGAAACAAACACCACCTTTGGAAAGTGCCTTTTTAATAAGCACGGAGCCCCTGTTTAGAAGGAAAGACGCTCAGTTGGCAAGTGCAGAGTTGTAAGGGGATAGTTTGAACATGCTGATAAAACGTCTAGTTTTACTCCAGACGTGCTTTTATCATTTATGGAGGGATATTGTTAGCGTGAAGATGATAGCTTTCCTCTGACAGGACACAGACAGTGAAATGTTAGATGAACAAAATGTCTATTGTGAGAAGTTCTGCACTGTTTTCATGTGTGGTAATGCCTGAATATACAATTCCACATGATATATTTCTTTTTTTTTCTTTTTCCTTTTTTTTGGTGGGAGTGGTATCGGCTTCAAGGGATTTTGGAAAAAAGCAGATACAAACCCATGCAAAGACAGCGTATTTCTTTGTTTGATGATGGGGAAATATTCTGAGGAGAGAACCCCAGAAGAACTTTTGCTAGTTTTCTAACACAGAGCAGCAATCTGGAAAGATCAAGGGCCTCCAATTTTATGGGAGTGGAAGGGCAGGTCAGTTTATTGAGAATTTTGGGGAATAGTATATGGTCATAAAATGGATTTCATGGATGCACTTATTTGAAATGAGTTCTGGGTCAGACATAAACAAAACACTCATTGCAAACGAAAGCAAACGGATGCAGAGATAGGACAATGACCAAAATACATGGAAGACATTCATTCTGAGCTCAAAGCCAACCAACAGACACTCCTTTAATCCATACATTCTCCTTCTTGTTTTTATGCTTTACACATTTTACATTTTCACTTTATCCCAACATGTACAAACACATTCTCATCACTTTATAAAAGACAAATACACTCTTTTTTTAACGCTGTTCTCAATAGGTTTCTCCAACCTCTTTTTATTACCCACTAATCCTTAAATAGCTTTCAGACATATGGGCAGTACCCTCTTAATTTCCTTTCCTTTCCTTCCCTTTCCTTTCTTTTCCTTTCCTTCCCTTTCCTTTCCTTTCCTTCCCTTCCCTTCCCTTTCCTTTCCTTTCCTTTCCTTTCCTTTCCTTAAAAAACAGTCAAATAAGTTAGTTTAGTATAGTGGTTGAGGCATCTGCCAGAAATTGAGAGGCCATAAGTTCTAGCCCCACCTTAGTCACAAAAGCAGCTAGGACCCCACTAGGCCCATCAATTTCTCTCAGCCCTAGGAGGGAGGCACTTAAGTGTAAGACATAGAACATAACATATGAGGAAGAAAAGAAAAAAAATGGGCCAACTGTTTTGAGTAGATAAACTCACTAATCTGCTTGTATTACAGAAAGCGACCCAATGAATTCTGATTAGGCATATTGGCTAAAAAAAACCTGTACTTGTATGCCCCCAAGTTGTGATCAAACTCTCCCATCAATCATAAACTTATAAGGTTGGCATTAAGCAAAACATTATTGCCTCTATATTTATTTGATGCAAATCTTAGAAGAATCCATTCTTTGTCGCTGGGAGATGATGTCACTGAAGGTGAGGTGAAACTCAACACCCCCCAGGCTCAATGGCCATGTTGACCCTTATGGTGGCAATATAGGATGTCCACATTGCTTAGATTTGGGACCCACAGATAACAAACACCATTGTTATTCATTTTGTCTCCAGCCTAACTAGAGATGGAGTTGAGCTAGAGATTGTATGGTTGTCAGCAAACAGTAATGGGCCGGTTGCCTCCATTTTCCTTGTGAAAACAGCATAAATTGGAAATTCTCCACTGCTGGGAAGACATTTAATATTTAAAGGTAATTTGACCTGAACATGTGTGTGTCATGAATCTTTTATGTGACCTACAGCAAATGTATTTATACAGCATTATTCCAAGGCTACTTATCCCTTATTCATTTTCTAGGATATTATTTTTCTTTCTTTGACTAATGTACACTGGATCTTCTCATTTCTCCACTCCAATGGAATCAAAGCAATCCTCTTATTTACCCTTATTCCCCATTCTCAAGGTCTGGTAACTAACACCGCGGCCATTTGATAGCTCCACTCCACAAATGCAAAAACGAGTGCCCTTAACTCTACCATTTCCCATTTCATCTTGATAAACATTTATTTTTTATTTATTTATTTTGCCTGAGAAGGGCTATCCAAGGAAGTTAAGAGTTTAATGGGAACTTTTTGGAAGATTCATCTATGCTATAGCAGTAGGAGACTGGTTTGTCTATCTTTTCTCTCTGGCAACTTCTGGAGAACTCTCAGTCATAGAACAGGGGAGGTGGAATCCCATCCAGAGCTACAACTGGGACTGATTATTTGGGGAAGGGATGAACAGACCCTGGCTTAAGACTTCTAGAAGGACGAGATGGTAGCTCCATGTTGGTGCCTCTCTTTTGATGTAGAAGATTCCGCATTTAATTCTGGCAAAAAAAATATGGCTAGAAGATTCTACAAAAAGACCCATGTTGATGTATTGCTGTTAGTCAGAACAGACAACCCAGATATGGTAAACTAATTTTTGATTTGTACATTAAGAGTTTACAATGTTTTCCGTTCAATTCTTCTTCTCCATCACATCTTAACTCTTTAGCCCAGTGGTGGCGAACCTATGGCACGGGTGTCAGAGGCGGCACTCAGAGCCCTCTCTATGGGCACTCGTGCCGTCGCCCCAGTCCTAGGCCTTCAGCTGGGCTTTATAAAACCTTTTCGCTTTAGGTCTCCACCGTTGTGTACAAAAAAAAGGTTCAATCAGTCAATTTCAACTTCTTGCAGGAAAAAAAAGATCTTGCAAAGTTGGAATTGATTGATTGAACTTTTTAGTCCCACCCAGTCTGCTGTTACCACCGCAGCCACGCCCACCCAATGGGCCACACCCACCCAATGGGCCACACCCACCCAGCACCCGACAATGCATAAGTGGGTTTTGGGTTGCAGTTTGGGCACTCGGTCTCTAAAAGGTTCGCCATCACTGCTTTAGCCCATCCATGAAATGTGCTTTAAAAAGCGCTTAAAGTGAAAATTCACTCACCCCTGTTCACTTGCCTCTTGGCTGCTTTATGTGCCTTGCAGTGATGTCTTTCTTCTAGCCACTGCTACCGCTGTCTTTTTCCTGGATTAATCGTAGTTATTATTATGACTATTATTATTTCCATTTTTATCCCATCTCTCTGCCTAGAGGGCATTCTAGACAATCTGGGTTCACAAAGCCAGGGGATGAGGTCACCCATCTCTAGCACGGGAGCTATATACTGTATGCTATTGAATGTACTTGAAGCTAAGAGCAAGGAAGTGTAAATAGATATGCGCCGCCTTTCAAATCCATTGTCCTAAAAATCTGAGCAGCTTTTTCTGGTGGTGTGTATTTCTGAGGCAGTGTCTCCTCCTGCGAGATTACAGGATCAGTCTGATGACCTTTAGGAACACAGCTCTATCATGTTCTTGCAGGCCATTTGGATAGAATAAAAACTGTCAGGCAGAGGATGGACTTTTTTTAAAAAAAATATGCAGGCCATTAAAAATATTTTCTTGCAAATTGCATCAACATTCACTCGCGGTTTCTTGCCCCAATGATTTTAACAAAATTTTTGACTCTCACAACTGTGGGGGGGGGGGGGGGGAAGAATGATGTGTTTGGGTGTTGTTATATGACTTTTTCTTTATTTCAGATTATCTTCTGTTTTTCCCATACTTGTAGATTCTTAGAAACCTAGGGAATGCTGGAAAACCCATGGGAGTGGATTAGTGAGAAACCAAACCAAATTAGGCAAAAATGACCAGCTCCATATGCATGTGTCATTTTGCCTCTGGATTTCCTGAAATTCAGTGTTAGTTTCTTGCATCTAAACTCATGATCTGATGCAGATTATTTCTTCCTTAAAAATGTTTTAATTTTGTATTGAAAAGCATTTAATTTAGGATTTAATTTGGGACAGGAACTGTTGGAGAGAAATACTTGAGTAGCAAAGATCACTTGCTTTCTATCACAAACATGTTGAGTTACAGAAACTAATCCTATAAAACCACATTTCTTAGCTGCTTTTGCTGATCTGAGAAACTACGCAGAGTTGACCCTGATTTATACTTGGGTGGGAGAATGCCAGAGAATTCCAGGGCATTAGATTAGACTGGAAAGTCAAAAATCTCCTGGAAGACGGGAATAACAAAACACTGCAGTATTTTTGGTCTCATAGTCATTGATGTTTAATTCATGCATGCAATTATCAAAAGCGTAGTTCAATTCAATTCAATTTGATCCATGTCCTTATTTTATTGGTTGTTTTTGTTCCTTGGATGAATGCAGCTGTTACTGCCTCTAATGTTACTTTACCAACCAAATTTTATTACACCGTTTTGTCATAGTAAATGTACAGGGATTGGTACTATGCTTTAAAGGATAGATGCTAATATTCCTACGCAGGTTAGATGGTAGCAACTATTCTCCCACAATGAGACGCAACAATGTGGGCTAGTTATGGATCGATCTTCCGTTCCTAGAAAATTCCATGATTTTTCCGAAGATGGAAGAGAAACAGAAGTCTGAACTGTGATTCAGTCTTAGCCACTTATGCATGAAACTGGAATGCCTATGGGATCTATGAAAACTTTCCTACTGCCTATTTTTTAAATTAATATATTGGGTGGGAGAAAAAAAAAAGCTGAATAGAAGAAGTCGTGGCCCAATTTTTGTTGAAATCGGAAATAACGAATAATTCACCCTTCTCGGTTTTATTTTTTCTGACTTTTGGTGGAGGGATAAGATTTCTAAAATTAAAACTTAGACTACTATTTCAGTTGTGTCTCTCCCCTCCTCTTTCTTCAGTATTTATTTTAAAATCATTTTGCGAACAACCTTCATCTGAATGGATTCTGGGGCAACATACATATAATAATCAAAAGACAATGCCATAAATATCATCATCTTTCATATAGCATAAAACCAGAATGCAACAAACACATAAAACTGCAGACAGAGGCAATAAAACCGACTTAAAATGCTTGGGGCACATCAGGGTACCATGACCTGGCTCCAGAAAGATCATAATACATTGATTAAATCCTACATCCTCCCCCAAAAAACCCTCTCATAATGTGAAATCATATTTAGTTATTTATTCATTACCTAGGGCATTTCTTCTTTTGCCCTTCAGAAATGGTTCCACGGTAGGAAACAGTACAAGTTTAAAAATACACAACTCTTAAGTAGGGGCAGTATTTCTGTAAAACGGTTACTATAAAACAGCGTGGCAGCACAATAAAACATAGAGGGGCCAGTTAAAAAAATCGTATTAATTGATATTTGAACAAAAACAAAACCTTTGGGAAACGGAAACATCTTCATCTTCTTTCGTATGGTAACAGCAAGATTTATTAACCTCTTTGTAGTTGGGAATTATATTTCCATTCGGAATTTGCTGGTCTATGATCATAATAAACAAATCATAGTGCCAAAATAAAATCAGGTTGGTGTCAGCGATACAGCCTGGAGGCATAATGATATGCCATTTATCCTTACTTGCAATAATCTACAGTATCTTACGGAAGAGTTCTTCTTCAGGTCAAGTCTGATATTTGATTTTTGTTTGTTCTGGAGATAGAGAAGAGGAAGGGAGGGGAAGGGAGAGAGGGAGGGAGGGAAGGAGAGGGAGGAAGAGAGAGGGAGGGGAGGGAGAGAGAGGGAGAGAGGGAGAGAGGAGAGGGAGAGAGGGAGGGAGGGAGAGGAAGAGGGAGGAAGAGGGAGGGAGAGGAAGAGGGAGAGGAAGAGGGAGGGAGGGCGACAGAAGTATGGATGTTGAAAAGATAATTTGATCAAGATTAGTTGATTTTGAGAGGGAGATTTAAGGTTTTATACATATGCCTTGGCTACTCAGGGGATAGAAGAAGAGAAAATATTCATGTTTGGGGAATGAACTGAAGGCTGTGACAAAGTACACAAGTATATGACAAGAGTGCAAAATTCAAGAAAGCATACTTTAAAAAATGGTAATTTCTCACTGTATTTTCCACGCTCAAACCATTTGTGGTTAATGCAGAGAATTCCCTTCCAAGAAGTTACCATCATCATTGTCAGCCATTCAGTCATAGTTGACCCTTGACCACTCTACAGATCAGCAGTCTCCACGCCCTTCTGTGTCACACATCCAGCAATGGATGGAAACTAACCAAGGAGAGAAGCAACCTAGAACTAAGGAGAAACTTCCTGACAGTGAGAACAATTAACCGGTGGAACTCCTTGCCTCCAGAAGCTGTGAATGCTCCAACACTGGAGGTTTTTAAGAAGAGACTGGACAGCCATTTACCTGGAATGGTATAGAGTTTCCTGATTGAGCAGGGGGTTGGACTAGAAGACCTCCAAGGTCCCTGCCAACTCTGTTATTCTATGTTGCATGTTCACACACACTTCACAATACACCAAGAACCTAGGATTACACCTAGGAGTAATTTACTGAAAGGAGCTTTCCTTTTGAAAGAAATTTCAAAAGTCAAACAGTGTGCCACTTAGATAAGAAACCAAAAGATCTTTTATCAAAGCAGGAAGGGATTTGGGTTTTTCATTCGAACATGGGTGCCCAGGTGACCAACCGGTCTGGAAGAGAAGCTCTGATAAACTGCCCATTTTCTTGGAGAGATATACTTGGGAAGAAGGAACTATGCCCAGTGCATCTTGGTCATCTTAAATGTTCAGAACCTTAATATTCACAATATTATGCCCAAGTTCTGCTCAATTTTTAATTATCACACCAAAAAATTAATCCAAACAAGGAGGGTTGGTTGGTTGGTTGGAAGGTTTTCAAAGCCCCTTGTAAATCTTTCAGAATCTTCTTTATATACTTTGCAGAGTCCTTGTACATCTTGTAAATCTTTCAGAATCTTCTTTATATACTTTGCAGAGTCCAGGAGATAACCTCACCTCATCCCCTTTCTGAGTTAAATTCATTCCACGGTATAAATCTACTTTGCTTCAAGAATTCCCCCCACTTATTAATATTATTTTGTTTTGTCTTTGCTCAAAAAATACCAGTCAGACCCTGATAAATTTCGGCATCTTCCAAGTATTTCCCCCCACCTCTTTCCTTTGCTTTCCTTCCAGGACATGGAAGTTTAAGTTTTATTATAAAACACAAGATAAGTATATCAAGAATCCTTGGATCCTAGCGGAACACAACACAAGTAATGAAAAGATAAGAGAATCTGGTCAATATACAAACTACAGAACTTAAAACCAAATAGCATCAGATAAGGCCTGCAGTGAGTTTCTATTAAAATGTAATAAATCAGAAACCAGAGTTTTCAGATCCTTTCTCCCACCCCTGTTTTCTTTACTCCTTCTGAGTATAATATATCTGTTCCTAAGAGATTTGTTTTCCTTTTTCACTCCTTTTCTCTCAGAGTTCAACCAGTGGTAAATGCTTCAAAGGGTTCTTAAGGTAGATTTCATTAAAATTGGATGGTAAAACAAATGTGTATATTTCTATTTCTAGAACAGTCCTGTTTGGCCTTCATCCTAATCTTCTCTTGATAATACACCATCCAAGGAGAGGCTGATGTTTGATGCAGTGACTTTGATGGTTTTGATAGACCTGCAATTGAAGGATCTTTAGCGTTCACTCCCCCATAAACATTCTAACATAACCAGAAAGCATTTTTTTTTTTNCACTGGAAGTTTTTAAGAAGAGACTGGACAGCCATTTGTCCGAAATGGTATAGGGTTTCCTGCCTGAGCAGGGGGTTGGACTAGATGACCTTCAAGGTCCCTTCCAACTTTACTATTATTATTATTATTATTATTATTATTATTATTATTATTATTATTATTATTATTATTATTATTATTATTATTATTATTATTTGTCTCTCTATCTATCAGTCCAGATTCCTGGGGATTCTTGGATAAAGTATCCTGCATTTTTTTTCAGAAGTGGTTTTGCTGTTGCATTCTTCCCAGGGCTGGGACAGGGGACTGACCCAAAGTCACCTGGCTGGCTTTGTCCCTAATGCAAGGCAAAAAAAAATAAAAATAATAATAATAATCACAGCTTCCTGATTTCTAGGTGCTTTCTAGAAATGGAAGGAAGAGGCTGTTTTGAGGAGAGATTGCTCTCGGCGAAGAAGTCTCGCTGCCCACCCCCACTGGCATCCCCTCCGTTATTTGAAGTTGTGTTTGCACAAGCAGCATAAAGGTGTCTTTGAATTCCTGCCCTGCCATTCAGCAGGCTGTCCACCTCCATATGTATGGAAATCTCCCACCAACATTTCAGCCTGATTCTCCTCTTTGAGCGAGGTTGCCATCCCACACTAGCCTGCAGGAAATAACCAGCGTCTGAGCTGGAAGGCTGAAGGTTCCGACTCTAGGGATTAGATGCACAAAAAGGCCGCAGTGTCAATACCAGAGCTTCCGCTTAGACTTTGGCCAAACATTGCATTTCTAAAGAAGAGGAGGAGGTGGGGAATTTACAGGGGTCTTTTCACCGTCCTTCCCCTTCCGCTTACCCAGTTTGGAGAAGCGTGCGCCACACTGACCCCTTCTGGCTAGACCCAAAAGATCTCTTAGTAAACCAAAGCAAGTGATGAAAATTTTGTAAAAAATTGACTGAACTAGCAGAGAGTAACCAGCATTGATGAGAGACAATGGATCAGACAAGCTTATATGAGATTGGAAGCCATTTCTGGACCTTCCCTGTGTTAAATACAATAACAGAGAGTTAACTGAATTGGAACAGTCTCATTCTTTGGGGTTACCTGTTGACTGCTTTTTAAAATATATATATATATATATATAGTGAATAGATAGTGGGTCGACTTGATTGATAGACAAATGGACAAATAGATTTGCACATCAATGACATCTTTCTATGCAACATAGCATTTTTATTAAATATCGACGGGAAACTTTATAATTACTTGCAGACGTGTTATGTAAGGGAGAAGAGAATGTACCACATATTTCAGATGTATTTTTCAGCATTCAACCAAGGTGAAAGTTTATGGTAATGCTAATACTAATGATATATTTGCCATTTGTTGTTGTTTTTTGTACACGCACTTTTTATTGTAGTTGATGTTTGTTTGTTTTGTTGTTGTTTCCTTTATTCTGCATTTTAACTTTGAAAATAAATAAATAATAAAAAAAACAAAACCTCAAGAGCAGTTTACAGAGTTCAGAATAACAGAGTTGGAAGGGACCTTGGGGGTCTTGTAATCCAACCCCTGCTTTTGTTAGAGCACAAGGCTCTTAAAAAAAATGACTTTAATACTTTTCCCAAATTTTTTTTTTCCAGGCAGGAAAAGGAAGTTATCTCTTTGGGATGGATTGATGGTACAAGCCATCTTTTCAAGTAACCTGTGGGGTGTGTGTGTGTGTGTGTGTGTGAATGTATGGGTAAAAGAGATGAGCTGAGAGAAAGGAGAAAGATCAGATTTCTCCCAAACGTTTTATCTTAAAAGTCAAAACAATTGTTTCTACATTTGGGAGAGGGGGCAGCCCTGTTCCTCATTCTTTTTACAAGCTTCGTGATAAGACAGATATGTCTAACATGCTTAAGACAC
>NW_015387705.1:40238-54710 GCF_001527695.2 Protobothrops mucrosquamatus
CTTCTTCTTCTTCTTCTTCTTCTTCTTCTTCTTCTTCTTCTTCTTCTTCTTCTTCTTCTTCTTCTTATTATTATTATTATTATTATTATTATTATTATTATTATTATTATTATTATTATCTGGATTTGATCATTATGTCAATCATCTCCTACATCTCTGCTTCCACCAATGCAGTCTCAGAAACTGGCCTACACTACAGTTCTCTGTAGCTCTCTCTGTCTTACCTGCCCAGACTATTCAAAGTAATCCGGGACAGCAGAGGAAAGTTTATATGTAATCTCCCTAGCAGATGTCAAAGGTTGTAAATGAATCAGGGGTGCACATCCTGCGACTCCAGCTGGAATACAAATTAAAGCATCCCTGGACATTGACTGCCCACCCTTGATTTGAACACATCTTAGAAAAGGGGCGTTCACCCCACCATGTGGCAATCAGTTCCACCGTTGAGTTTTTCTGTTGCAGTTTCTAGTACCCGCTCCAGAATCTGAGTGAGCGATCTTTATCGTAGTTGCCCTTGAACAGCTTCCATGTGGCCCTTTTAGAAAAGAGGTGGCCACAACAAATGCCCATCTTTACCATCCTCTGGCATTCCGTTTTAGGGTTAAAATAATGTTTGCAACCCACTAGGCATCTTGATTGATTGTTTCACTTCCTGCAGTTGCCTCCGATTCAATTCAGAGTCTTTAACCAAGTCATTTATTGTATTGTTAAAAGAAAAGTGTGGTGTTGGCGGGGAGGATAACAAGAGGATCATCTATCTAAGACTGAGAAAAAGAAATCTCCCACTCCGTAATGCAGATTATGAACTACCATTCGCCGAAACAATCTTTATTTCAGTAATCCTTAAGGTACATTTAGACCATAGATAACAAATTTGGGCTATAAGCTTTATCAGACAGAGCCTTTCTTTAACAGCTTCATTGGGAAATTGTGGAAGTGATTGTCATTTTGAGCAAGATTATAGTCTATGTTAAAACATACATCACACTTTGAATCACAACTGTCATCTATAATAGGAGGAATTTATTGATGGCCACTTGGCTTTCATTAGAACTTAAAAACAAGTGTTCTTTGGAAATTCTCCACTATGTTTGTAGGCAAAGGCATTTATTGGATGAACAAAATACAGAAAAACAGACTTGGAAAAGATTTTGGAGTTCTTCTCGTCCAATCCCCTGCTCAAGCAGGAGACTCTATACCACGGGTGTCACCTGACGTGTCGCGACGTATCACAACTTTTTTCCCATTGCCCACAATGGGATGGGCGTGGTTTTGGCGTGACGCATCTGGCCCACGGGCCGGCAGTTTGACACCCCTGCTCTATACCATTCCAGACAAATGGCTGTCCAGTCTCTTCTTAAAGATCTTTAGTGATGGAGCATCCATAATATCCAGAGGTGAGCTGTTTGTATTGACAGGAAATTTCTCCTTAAATCTAGCTGGATCTCTCTTTGATAATCTTCCTTTTATTACTCCTTGTCCTTCCTTCAGTTTTTGGAGAATAAGTTGACCCCCCTCTTCTTTATGACAGTCCCTCAAGTACTGAAAGACTGCTAACATGTCACCCCTAGTCCTTCTCTTTGTTACACTAGACATACCCAGTTCCGGCAACCTTTTATTGTATGCTTTAGGCTCTAATCATCTTTGTTGCTCTTCTTTGCACTCTTTCTAGAGTCTCAACTTCTTTTCTGTATTGTGTTAACCAAAACTGGACACCGTATTCCAAGTATATGGTGGTTCTGGTACTTGATATGATCTTGATACTGTCCCTCTTTTGATGAAGCCTAGAATTGCACTGACCTTTTTGACAATGTCTTTAGGTTTCTTTATGGAAAATAGAAACCAACCAACCATTTCCCAAGGGCAGCATTCACTCTTAGTGGTGGCAAAAACCCTGGTAACTATTCCTCTCTTAAAGGCAACACAACATTTTTCTGCCTCATCAGAAATAATAATAGTAATAATAATAAAGTTGGAAGGGACCTTGGAGGTCATCGAGTCCAACCCCCTGCTCAGGCAGTAAACCCTATACCATTTCGGACAAATGGCTGTCCAGTCTCTTCTTAAAAACTTCCAGTGTTGGAGCATTCAGCGCTTCTGGAGGCAGGTTGTTCCACTGGTTAATTGTTCTCACTGTCAGGAAACTTCTCCTTAGTTCTAGGTTGCTTCTCTCCTTGATGAGTTTCCATCCGTTGCTTCTTGTCCTGCCTTCAGGCGCTTTGGAGAATAGCTTGACTCCCTCTTCTTTGTGGCAGCCCCTGAGATATTGGAACACTGCTATCGTGTCCCCCCTCGTCCTTCTCTTCATTAAACTAGACACACCCAATTCCAGCAACCGTTCCTTATATGCTTTAGCCTCCATGGTTTATCATGGGCTGAGAGAGAGGAATTGGCCCAAGTTACCCAGTGGGCTTTGTGTCTAAGATAGGCTACAACTGAGACTCAAAACAGATTATACCTTGGAGTCATTCTTGATTCCTGGCAACTACAAAAATAATGGACATGGTATAGGTTCTCCTGCTTTAGCAGGGGGTTGGAGTAGAAGACCTCTAAGGTCCCTTCCAACACAGTTATTCGGTTAAGATTAACAATCCCTGAAGTAAATTCCAGAAGTGATTTAATACAATATTTTAAAAGTTTAATGTAAATGCATACTGTAGTAAGGGTGTGTTTAAAAAAAAAAAAAAAAAATTCCCAGAAGAAAGGGTCAAATCTTTATAAGGGTTTATTGGGATGGGAACAAAAGGGAAGCACTTGTAAATCCAAAATGCCATTTTGATTTAACCTTCTTGGAGAAAAAGAAAGATTGCATCTGCAAACAGACTTGTTTCCCCTGCTCCTTTTGTCAATAGCAAAGTTGTTTTGCTAATGGCTATCTGCCAGCAAGTCCTTGACCTGCTTGTAAAAACTTTTCCCCCCCTCCTCTTTTTTCCCCTATAGGAAAACCTTGGGCCAGGTCCTTGTGCCTTTGCATCAACATCAAGAGATATAAGTGACCACAGCTTAACCTTCACTGGCCTGGAGTGCCCTCTACTGCCCTTTGTTGACCAAGTGACTTTGTAATCTATGTCCTCGCCTGAAAGGAAGAGGGAGAACTCAACAAAAGGTAGGTCTGAAAGAGAGAAGATGCCTTAGTCAGGAAGAAATCAATTTCCTTGAGCTATCTTCCCTGTTCTATCAAAATGGGAAGGTCTTAATTCAAGACCCCTGGCAATTAAAGAGGTCAAGATCTCTCTCTCTCTCTCTCTCTCTCTCTCTCTCTCTCTCTCTCTCTCTCTCTCTCTCTCTCTCTCTCTCTCTCTCTCTCTCTCTCTCTCTGTTTGTGCATGCATGTGTATCTGTCCAGGTAATCCTTGACTTACAACCATTTGTTTAGTGACTGTTTAAAGTTGCAACATGACTAAAATAAATGGTTTACGACCAGTCCTCACACTTACAACAATGGCAGCATGGAAACTCTTGTCCCAATTGTGGTGGTAAGTCAAGGTACTACCTGTACGTACATAGACTTAAGTTTGCAAAGCAGGTTTCTTGATCGCCTCGGTCTTTCGTTCCATCTTGTTGTGAGAGGCAATGCATCTTGGTACCCAAGGGGTCATTATAATCCCTACCTTCAGATTCCAGAACCTGCACAAATGAACTAGGTGGATCCGAATTAGACAAGAGTTTGGAGAAATACTACTGGTATTAGAAGCAGGCAGTTTCACTTCAATTTCATTCTGTACATTTTTCAAAATCGGTGTGCCGTTCTTCTTGTCTTCCCATTTTTCCGAAAGAACAACTGAATTGAGTCCCAAGGGTGCTTTCTCCCGAGGCAACTGGACAAAAGCACTTTGGGGACAGCCATGACTGGGATGACTGATAATCTCATAGTCAACTGGGTTGAGTCTTCCCTGACCAATAAAAAGTAGCAAGATTTCAATTCGTCATCAAACTGGCTGCGTTCCCACTGATTTCAATGGACTTGGTTTATGTTGATTAAATCTAAATTTAACTTCCTGCCTCCTTTAGAATTGTGGAATGTTTTTAAGCGTGCTAATTGCAGGATGGTGGCAGTTAAGGTTGAGACTGTTAAGCCATCTTAAAAAGGAAGCATGTTTGCAAAAGGAAAGTGAAGAGGGAGAAGATGTTTTAAAAGACCATAGAAAGGGAGATTATACTGCCACGTGTTTCGATGCAGCAATGTCCCTTTGTAGACTGGTGTCCTTCAGATTCCCAACTCAGCTTGACTTTTATTAGACGATAATATAGCTTCTAACATTATCATTATCTTTATTTTTCTACTTATCCCTTGTAGCCATTTTGTGAGACCACCCTCGGCATTTTTTTTTCCAAAATCCTGAAAAGTCTTCCTTCCTTGTCTGATAAAGGAACACAGCACGTGCATTGCTAACCATCAAATTAGATGGAACACATATTTTGATTTCTTATATAGCCGTCTTCCACACTCCCAAATGGATTGAAATCTTAGGAGATCTCCGTCAGAGGGAACAATGAGTTCTAGAAGCTTGTTTTGCTTTATGTTGATGAAAGAAGATATTGGTAATTTTGCAAATGCTGCAACGGCTGTTGTTGCTTACGGTTCCTAATTGTGGGAATGCAGATCTCCGTGCAGTTTCTGTAATATCATCATGAGGTCACTTATGGCAAGTTATGGAAACAATACAAAGAAATAGCCCAACCCCTAAGAGATTTCTATGCTGGAAGCAAATAAAGACTGTTCCACTGGGACTCTAATTGGATTCCCTAAGCATCTTCAGGTATTGGAGCATATTTCACTGTGATATTCATATTGTCAATAACAGGACCTTTCCACAGGAAATGGGGACATTTTCTGTAAACATAATAATATTTGGACGGCAAAAAGTACAGTAAATGTTATAGTGGGGGAAAAAAAGAATTAAATTTCCTGAGCATTCCCTGGTCAGCAAAAACATGCCCATTATTTTCCTACTTTGCTGAATCAGTAGTTTTGTGTATTTTTTAAAAAACAGCAATGACTTTTCAGATTCATGAGGGTAGGGAAGGTAATCTTCATATTTATAAGGACAAGCTGTCAAGATTTTTTTCCATAATTTATAAACTCCTTTTAAGGGAGAGAAAGAAAGAGTGGGAAGGGGGTGCTGCCCAGGAATCTTGCAAGTAATGTATTAAGGCAATAGGGCAGAACCCCAGAACATGATTTACGGAAAGTTAAGCCCGATGCAAAATTTCTTTAATGTAATTGGAAGGAGTCATCTTGGTTGTTTTTTTTAACAATCTCCTACAGATATCTATACAAATTAGAAGTATTTTACTTTGGATGGATCATTTCCTGATAACAACCATTTACTTTTGGCCTTGATGTTCGTATTTAGCTCCTACTGTTTCAAATTTCTGCAAAAGGCTAACCTTTGCAGCCTGCAATAACCGGCCTTGTACAAATGGAAGAAAACAGAATATTATGTTCAAGTAATTTGCTTTAAGTCAAATAGAGGTTTATCTCTTTCAGCTTTTTTTTAAAGCATTTGAAGGCAGAGAGAAAGAGAGAGAGAGAGAGAGAGAGAGAGAGAGAGAGAGAGAGAGAGAGAGAGAGAGAGAGAGATGCCTCTAGCTAATGCAATCTTAGGTTGAAACTTTAAGATGGGCCAACTTCAACTCCCAGAATTCTTCAGCCAGCCATGTTTAAATTTCTTTACATTGTCTATAAGTCTATAATTTAAGTAGTAGTAATAGAAGAGAATACTTAGTCATTAACATCACATTATTCCTCATAATTATTACTACAAGTCAAGTTGACACATCTAAAGATGACATTCACCGTATAATATATCCAAGTATGATGTCTCTGTTCTGAGTTTTAAATCTCCATGAAGGTCTGCATCCCAGGCTGATAATGGCGTAGCTCTTATCATGCCTTGCCATAAAACATGACAGCATGTATGAACATCAGATATTCAAACACTGAAATATGTAAAGCTATTTTTCTATAATTGGTCCCAGGGCAAAGGGTTGATCTCGCATATAAAAGCCTCCAGATATATTCCTGGACAGCTCCTAATTAGGGAACCAAAAAGGAATTGAACTTTGCAAACTGTGATGAGACCATGACGTTAACTACAAAGAGGGAGAGAGAGAGAGGGAGAGAGAAAGAAAAGAAAGGACATAATCATATTGACCTTGAACTCCAAAAGACCCTGAAATCATCTGATTTTTTTTTTTTTACTCTTTAAGCTTCTTAACAAGCATGGGGATTAAAGATGAGCTGTGTAGAACGGCTTGTATTAGATATAAATGATAGCAGACAATAGCAAGTGTATTCAAGTTTCTTAGAGCAAGTTTTTCATTTCTTTCAAGATATAGTGATATCACCTAACAGTGCAATAGGTTAACCTTTGATAACAAAAATGCTTGGAAAGCATTCCACATTTTTTAAACAGTAACTTGTTTATTTCTTGCATTTTTAAGAGCTGTGATGGCGCAGTGGTTAGAATGCACAATTGCAGGCTAATTCAGCTCACTGCCAGGAGTTTGATCCTGACTGGCTCAAAATTGACTCAGCCTTCCATTCTTCTGAGGTCAATAAAATGAGGACCCAGATGGTTGGGGGCAATATGCTGACTCCGTAGAGAGGGCTGTAAAGCACTATGAAGCGGTATATAAGTCTAAGTGCTATTGCTATTTTTCCTATGTTAGATTTATTGATTGATTGGTTTAAGATAGAATGAATATTCTGGGGCTACTGGAGTATGAAGCAGTGGAAATTGAAATTAGGTAGGGCACAATTATATCAGATAAGTAGAACTCTTGTGAGAGGCAAAAGAAAGGAGTGTGGATTATTATTATTTTTAATCTGGTAACCCATCTAAAGGGCCCATGATGCAGTTTCTATGCTTCCCATCTCAAAACGTCAGGTAGCCATTATACTCTATTGATTGACTTATTCAGTTTAGATCTGTCAGGCTTTCAAGATTCTGCTACTATGGACTGTATCAATAGAGTCCCAATATTTCTGCTGTAGACTGTTTCCTGAGCTGGCCCACTTTGAAGAGCCAACATCAATCTTGAAAACTTGACAGTTTTTCCCTCCCTCTTTTTTATACCAAAGTGAGTTGAGGTATAATCAGTTTAAGTTTCTTTCGAATGTTGTTTTTGTTTCCTGGGCTTAATTCGCAACTTTCAAAACTTATGTCGGTAAAATTTGAGAGTGCAGTTTGAAGGCTTCCCAAGGCTTTGAAGTGAAGGGAATCACATAAAATCCTATGCACATATTGAAACAGTGAGTCTATAATAGTAGTGGCCAGCCCTACCTGCCCAACTAAATGCCTACTACAGCGTTAATCCCTCATGGCTAATGTTACCCTATATGGTTTCCCCTAGATGCATATTGTCATAACATGTATCATGTAAGGGGGATTAATGCACGTGCATCCATGACAAGGAACTGGAGGCATCTCCCATATGATTGATACATGGGCACTGGGGAAGCCATTGGGTATGTCTAGTCTGATGAAAAGGATCAGGGATGATATGATAGTAATGTTCCAAGATTTAAAGAGGCTGCAATAGAGAAGAGGGAGTCAGTTGCTCAAGACATTCTGACCACTGGACTGGCTGACTGCCCTGACTGGCTTTCGGAACTTTGGACTGGATTGTGACTATTCTTCTGTGTGCTCCTGTTAAAAGCAAAAACACTTCTTTCTTTCAAAGACCTTGCTTTGGTTTTGAATTCTGTGGCTGTTATCTCCTCAACCTTGAGTAAACTTAGTTTCCAGAGCAACTGTGTGACTGTGTAATTGAAACTAGAAGCAGGACTCTTTCAATCTGAATCTTCAAATGGAATTGCCAAGCCTGTTGGACACATCAAATCAAATAAAGTGCATTTGACTGAACTCAAGGAGTGAAGAGTACATAGACTTGTTGCATATAAATCTTTGTTGAACTGAATATTCATTAGACTATCCGATTAAAATAACAAACATGAAAATGAATTGGCTGGCACTGGGTTCCCAAACCATGAACTTATTTGTGAGTTTGTGCCTCACTTCCAAGTAAAGATGCTGAAAATTGTACAAAAGACCTTCATAAGGTGAAGAAAAGTTTCATTAGAGCTTCTCCTTGGTTCCTAGCCATTGGTTGCCATGCAGCTATGAATTTCAAAAGAATCCACTCTTTCTTTGCTTAAGCACCTTCACCACCACCAGTAACTAATAAACAAGCTTACTAATATACTGGTGCATCTCACAACATGGGACAACTGCAAATACAAGAAATCCCATATTTTCTGAAGCAAATGTGGATGAATAGGGAAACTCACGTGCATCTGTTGTGTAAACTTTGGACTAGTGACCATTCTATGCCACAAGGATGGATGGACGAAAGTCTACACAACATGCTGGAGATAAAATAAGGACTGGATATCATCCTTCTAGTGTTCCTGGGCTTCTGAGAAGCTGGTGGTGGAGACTGGAGGTTAGGTAAGTCCTTGCTGTGGCCCTAAGAGGTCACTTTGATTCTTATTTATTCTATTCTCACATTTTTGGTGCAACAAGGCAATCTTATTTATTTTTATTTTTTTGCAAGTCTATTGAACATTAATGGTTGCAAACAAGTCCATGCTTAGCAACATTCTTCCTTAGAGGGCAGCTGAGAGTTTCTCCTCTCTGTCTCCTTGGTACATTCAAATTATGTTTTTTTTCCCCTGTACTTTGGAGAGGAGAGTAAAGCAACTTTTGGGGACAAGTGGAGGATTGAGTTACATCAAACAGGCCTCCCAAAGCTGCCATGTAAATGCATTCTTTTACTGTGCCAAGTTACTTTAAATTCTTGAATCTATTTTTTCCCCCTTCTCTGAGAACATAAAAGAGAGCTATCAAGTTGCTCGATCAATGTTAGTTTATTATTGCTTACCCAAGTGTTTAATAAAGCCCGTTCCTACCTTGGACGTAGCTTTAAAGACTTCATTGACTGTAACAAAGCAGCTCTTTCCACCCAGACCGAAGTGGTCTGTATAAACTATAATTAAATGCTCATTATGAGCTTGGCCGGTCAGAGAACTGGAGGGAAGGTCCATTATGCAACTTGCAGAACCAACATTTTAAAAGGAGGATTATTGTTGTCAGAAAATGTCTCAAAAAGAAAAGGGGGAGGTGTAAATAAATAGGCAGGTTTGCAACGGAGCTGTTCTGCTTTGCTCTGTTTGCAAGTCTGAAGTTTCTGCCATTGTCAACAGTTATAAAGGACAAGAAGGTGGATGCATGAGTGAAATGCCTTTGCACTAAGTTGATCTATTGTTTGTCATCGTCTGGAGAGGGGAACGTGAGGTTGAAGCGAAGACAAAACAAGAAACAAAACTGTGTGGCCAGACAAAAGGCTGCTGCAAGACAGATTCATAAATCGGAGGTTTTCATTTTCTGAATATACGAGATTCATTATCAGCTATGGTGAGTAATGAGCATCGGTGGATCCATCCACCATTAAATTAATCTATCCAGTTGAGGCTTAAAGCTGTTGCAATATCCTGCAACAACATGCTCTTTAGGCAAGTACAAAGGAGTCCATTCTTCTGATTGTCCTGGGGCTATTATCAATCAGAGTAAACCAAGCATGCTGTTTATTTGTGTCCTCTTCTCCTTGGTCAGTCTCTTAATGTGATCCATCTCGGCAGATGGTAACACTTGGCCAAACCATAGCTGAGCTTGGAGGCCAAGCAGGGTGAGAATTGAGGCTAGTACGTGGATAGAACATCATCAAGGAATCTCAGGGGTGGGGGCTAAGCTTGGAAGTAAAAATCAAATCAGAAGATCCATGCTAACATAAAATATTACAAGTAGTCCTGGACTTACAACCATTTGTTTAGTGACCGTTCAAAGTTACAACGGCACTGAAAAAAGTGACCTATGATTGTTTTCCATACTTGCAGCAGCCCTATGATCACATGATCAAAATTTGGCTGCTTGGCATGGTATTGTATCAAAGGCCTGGAGGCTAAAACATACGAAGAACGGCTGCGGGACTTGGGTTTAGCTAGTCTAAAGAAAAGAAGAAACAGGGGAGACATGATAGCCGTGTTCCAGTATCTGAGGGGCTGCCACAAAGAAGAGGGGGTCATGTTATTCACCAAAGGACCAGATGGAAGGACGAGAAACAATGGTTGGAAACTGATCAAAGAGAGAAGCAACCTGGAATTAAGGAGAAAGTTCCTAACAGTGAGGACAATTAATCAGTGGAACAGCTTGCCTACATCACTGGAGGTTTTTAAGAAGAGACTAGACAATCACCTGTCTGAGAGGGTGTAGGTTCTCCTCAGTGCTTTTTTTGTTTAAAAAAAAAAAAAAAGGTGCCGGAACTCACACANGTCATACAACCCGCCTTGCCTACCCTACAAGGTTCCATCCAAAAAAGGTGCCGGAACTCCGTTCTGGGCGTTCTATGACAAAAAAAAGCCCTGGTTCTCCTACTTAAGCGGGGTGGGGGGTGGGGGTGGACTAGAAGACCTCCAAAGTCCCTTCAAGCTTCTATTCTACTCTACCCTACCCTACCCTACCCTACCCTACTCTACCCTGCTCTGCTTTGCTCTGCTCTGCTCCGCTCCGCTCCGCTCCGCTCCGCTCCGCTCCGCTCCGCTCCACTCCACTCCATTCCATTCCATTCCATTCTATTCTATTCTATTCTATTCTATTCTATTCTATTCTATTCTATATTTATGATGGTTGTAATGTCCCGGGTCACCTTTTGTCAATGAGGAAGCCAGATAACAACTGTGTTACTAACTTAACAAATGCAGTGATTCGTTTAACAACGGTGGCAGGAAAGGTTATAAAATGGGGCAAAACTCCCTTAACAACTGTCTCACTTAGCAATGGAAATTTTGGGCTTAATGGAGGCTGTACGCCAAGGATTACCAATAAATGAATTTGTCTATGATGTCACCAGAATTGAGTCTTACCCTTTAAAACCTTACTAATGGCCGATCATATTTTCTGACCGCAGAGAGCTAATCTATATCTCGTCCGTCAGTTATCTGCCGGGCTAGGCTGCTTCCGGGGTCAAGAAGTCATTGGCTAAATCTTAAAGTTGATTTTGATACAGCATTGCTTTTAATAGCTATCTGTAGGTGATCTCAGGTTTCCTCACCTGAGAACAACCCAATTGCCTTCCACAGCGGAACTGCAAAAGCTATTTGATGCCTATCCAAGCCCTTACCCCAGTCAGTAAAGTCAGCCAAAGTTTCTTGCCATAAATGTATCCCAGTATATTCTTCTTTTTGTGTGGATTTGTGGGGATGGATAAGGAAGGAAAGGAAGGGAGAGAGGGAGGAGATGGAAGGAAGGAAGGAAGGAAGGAAGGAGAGAGGGAGAGAAAGAAGAAAGGATATATTTAATAGTTTATAATTATTGGAATGACAGCGATCTGGGATTTAAACATCCATGTAATACCTGTTGGAAAGTTTTAATACTGAAAGGCCAGCCAAGATTGTTCTTGAGAAATTGGATGACAGCGAAAGGAGCTAATCCTTTTCAGTGATGCTCAGTCTGTTTGAAGTGAAATTCAAGTAGTTAGCCCGAGGCTTACAGTATGTAAAAATCAACTACCAACATTTTCAAGAAGAGATTTTACGTGCGTATATTCCGTCCTCGGGGGACTACTGCTATATTAAATTCTTTGGTTTGGGCAAATTGTTCAACCTGGTAGTAGGAATTGACTTAGCAGTTTGCATCTGTTGAGAAAAGTACACCCAGGCTCTATTTCCAAGTGATACTGGGAAGGACTTTTAAGCTTCATTCCAGCCTATATTCATCAGAAAGATGAATATCGCTTGGGACTTGTTCATGCAAGGACTCAGAATAGGTTCGGATGAACATCTAAGAAGGGTTTGACAAAGACTACTTATTAGCAGGGAATAAACAGGCAAATTAATATGATCAGAAATGCTAACTATGGCCAGGAATATGTGTCTACATGTGTGTGTGTGGGGGGGGGGGTTACATTCGTAAAGTGGTAGGTGCAGCATTGTGTAAAAAAGTCCCACCTATCATAAGACCAAGCAATTTCAAGAGCCCCCTCTTCCAAGATACTCTGGATGCGGAGGTAGAAGAAAGGAAGAAAGGATGAGAGGGAGGGAGGGAGGGAGGGAGGGAGGAAGGAAGGAAGGAAGGAAGGAAGGAAGGAAGGAAGGAAGGAAGGAAGGAAGGAAGGAAGGAAGGAAGGAAAAACAGCACAGATAATAATGCCTTCTACCTCATGTTTTTCAGCTTCTTTAAGCTGGAAGATTTTTTTTCAATAACATCTGTCAAAAGGGCAGAAAGGTTCTACGTGGTCCAAAATGTTTGCATTCACAGAAGTCTAATTCTGGCAGGCATCTGAGAACCAGAGATCCAGCCTAACTCTTTTGAAGGATGAATGATGTGTACATTCTGGAGCTTGTACTATCACGCCATGGTACAACGATATGGCGTATATCTCTCTCTCTCTTTTTTTCTTTTTAGTTCATAGATAAACATTATTCCATCTCTTATTGAATAAAATATATTTTATCAAAGCTGATGGAGACATATTGGCTCAATAAATTCTGATACTCTATTCAGAGAGAAAGTGGTAATAAAAATGCGGATGACGAGACACCAGGAGAACTCAAAATGCTATTAACATGTTATTTCCTCCGTTCTGATATTGGTGTCATGTTCTTCTCATTTTTCTAATCTGTTGGTGGGAATGTCCTACTTTTCCCCTCCTTTGCTGGCTTGAATGAGAACAAAAATAAAATGGCTCTTTTAGGGCTTTAAATTACAACTTACTTGAGGGACGATGACAGAGACCACATAAGGCGCCAAACGGCCAAAACGAAGTAAGCAAACAGTTGATACAGGCAGTCCTCCACTTACGACCGTTCGCTTAGTGACCGTTCAAAGTTACAACAGCACTGAAAAAAGTGGCCTATGACCTGTTTTGACACTTAGAGACCGTTGCAGCATCCCTAGGGTCACGCGATCAAAATTCGGATGCTTGGCAACTGGTTCATATTGATGACGGGTTGCTGTGTCCCGGGATCACGTGATCCCCTTTTGCGACCTTCTGACAAGCAAAGTTAGAGTCACTTACCGACCGTGTGACTAACTTCACAACTGCAGTGATTCGCTTAACAACCGTGGCAAGAAAAGTTGCAAAATGGGGCAAAACGCACTGAACAAAGGTCTCATTTAGCAATTGTTGGGCTCAATGGCAGTCGTACGTCGAGGACTACCTGTGTTCCAGAATCGGCCGACTTGCTTTGGTGGGGCAAGGGGGAAGTTCAACCACAATTTATCATCAATTAACCAGCTGTTCTTGTATTGGTTAACTAATGATCATTTCCCATTGTCCAAATTTCAATAGAAGGCATTCTTCAGGGCTGGTGGGGTTATTTTGCTTCAGCTGCTGGCGATGACACGGAATTGATTTCCTCCTGTTTTGTTTTTCCTTCCGGTCTTTTATCTCCAAGAAAAGAAAGCTACACCCTATCTGTTAACTCTTCTCCTGGGAGACAGAGACCCAGATATTAATAATATTCTTTCATTGATTGGGGGGAAGCGTCCGCTTAGGAAAGAGGAATTCATGGCCACGGGAACAGGCTCCCTCTTGGCAAGGGGTGCAGGCAGTCCTCGGCTTACAACAATTCATTTAGTGACTGTCCACAGTTACAACGGCACCGAAAGAAAGACTTGTGACCATTTTTCACACTTACAACTGTCGCAGCCTCCCCAGGGTCACGTGATCAAAATTCAGACACTTGTCAACTCGTACTTATGACAGTTGCGACGTCCCAAGGTCACATGATCGCTTTTGCGACCTTCTGACGAGCCAAATCAATGTGGAAGCTGCATTCACTTAACAATCCTGCTACTAACGTCACAACGGCAGTGGTTTCCTTAACAACCGTGGCAGGAGACGTCGTACAATGCGGCAAAATTTACTTAACAACTGTCTCAGCTAGCTAGAGAAATGTTGGGCTCAATTGTGGTTGTAAATTGAGGACCAATTTGTATTTCCCTTTCTCCCCAGATCATTTTGGGCCCCACCCACCCCAAACCATCAATTTTTAGAAATGGGAACTTGAAATTCCCCATGAAAGGAAGCGGAATCCCTTCCCTCAGACTCCGCCTGTTGAAAGCGGACAGACACCCTCTTTCCTTCCCCCCCCCTTCTCGGTTCTTTTGCTTTTCTCATGGCTCATGGTCCCAGCTACACACCCGCCACCACCGTTGTTCATGAATATGCATGAAATACGATATGACATTGCCCTGCTCCCATTAATAATCTTGTCATCTGACTTGTGCGGCATAAAAACATAGCCTGTGGCATCTCGGAGAGAACGCAGCCCGGAGCAGGCAGGCGGAGGGTGGGAGACAAGGGGTTAGTGGAGGGGAGGACTTGAAGATAATAATAATAATAATAATAATAATAATAATAATAATAATAATAATAATAATAATAATAATAATAATAATAATAATA
>NW_015387705.1:56099-83146 GCF_001527695.2 Protobothrops mucrosquamatus
TCTCTCTCTCTCTCTCTCTCTCTCTCTCTCTCTCTCTCTCTCTCTCTCTCTCTCTCTCTCTCTCTCTCTCTCTCTCATCTCTGTCTCTCTCCCTCTATCTATCTATCTATCTATCTATCTATCTATCTATCTATCTATCTATCTATCTATCTATCTATCTATCATCTATCTATCTATCTATCTATCTATCTATCTATCTATCTATCTATCTATCTATCTATCTATCTATCTATCTAATCTCTGTCTGTCTGTCTGTCCATCATCCTGATCATCATTATCTATCTTCTATCATCTCTCTGTGATATCTTTCTTATCAAGCAATAAGCCTATTTATTTCCACAAAGATTACACTATTTCCATAATCTATTTCGATAATGCTGATTTCCATTATGTGACAATATTTCCGTATGAATAAGCCCTCTAAACTGGGAAGAATCACTATAGGGTACTTCTTGCAGGCCCTTGAAAATAAGTTCTGTTGGTCAGCTGTGTCTCCCCAGATACATCTAAGGGAATTTAGTAAGGAACTGGGGTGGATTCAGACAAGAGAATTGAGACTCCTTTGGATATTCTGAAGCGACATCAATATTTTCTGAAGCAAATGTGGATGAATAGGGAAACACACGTGCATCTGTTGTGTAAAGTTCGGACTAGTGACCATTCTATGCCACAAGAATGGATGGACGAAAGTCTACACAACATGCTGGAGATAAAATAAGGACTGGATATCATCCTTTTAGTGTTCCTGGGCTTCTGAGAGGCTGGTGGTGGAGACTAGAGGTTAGGTAAGTCCTTGGTGTCACCCTAAGAGGTCACTTTGATTCTTATTTATTCTATTCTCACATTTTTAGTGCAACAAGGCAATCTGATTTTCTTGGCAATGGTATTGATTGCAAACAAGTCCATGCTTAGCAACATTCTTCCTTAAAAAGCAGCTGAGAGTCCGACATCTTAACCATTGAGCCACTATGCCACCCTGTTTCTTTCTAGATCTCTATGAATATTGAAACTGATATGTATCCATGGAGTCCTTGGTGCTCTCAGAGTTTGGTTGTTTTCTTGCAGACATTTCATTACCCAATTAGGTAATGTCATCAGTGCTATGTGATATCTATCTCTTACACCATGTATACATGTTTATCTATCTCATCCAAAATTTTATAGCAATCCAATTATACCATGAAAAATAGGTACTAGCAATTAGGAAGCAAATTATTTCTGTGACCTCATAAATTAGCCTGACTACAAATATATTTAAAGCATTGGCTACAATAATGTTATTTTAACTCTTCCCATCTTTTTTTTTTTTTTAAAAAAAACAACAATGTTGGAACTTATTTATGTCTTGCTCAACCTGTTTGCTGCATTTTTTTCAATTGATGGAGTTTTTCTGCTGTTTTTCATTTTTCATTTATTGTCAGCTGCCCAGCATCACAGTAGTGAAATGGGCTGACATAGAAGTTGTTAAAATAAACAAGGGAAAAAATAAAAATAAACCCTCTTTCCCAGGANAAAAAAATGTAAATCTGAGAAAGAAAGAAATCTGAAATCAGTTGGCTGATCCAAAGTCATAGATATTGTTTGTCATTTCTATATCCATCCATCCATCTCTATGATCTCTATTTTATTTACTTATCTCTCTCTCTCTCTCTCTCTCTCTCTCTCTCTCTCTCTCTCTCTCTCTCTCTCTCTCTCTCTCTCATCTCTGTCTCTCTCCCTCTATATCTATCTATCTATCTATCTATCTATCTATCTATCTATCTATCTATCTATCTATCTATCTATCTATCTATCTATCTATCTATCTATCTATCTATCTAATCTCTGTCTGTCTGTCTGTCCATCATCCTGATCATCATTATCTATCTTCTATCATCTCTGTGATATCTTTCTTATCAAGCAATAAGCCTATTTATTTCCACAAAGATTACACTATTTCCATAATCTATTTCGATAATGCTGATTTCCATTATGTGACATTATTTCGGTATGAATAAGCCCTCTAAACTAGGAAGAATCACTATAGGGTACTTCTTGCAGGCCCTTGAAAATAAGTTCTGTTGGTCAGCTGTGTCTCCCCAGATACATCTAAGGGAATTTAGTAAGGAACTGGGGTGGATTCAGACAAGAGAATTGACACTCCTTTGGGTATTCTGAAGTGACATCAATATTTTCTGAAGCAAATGTGGATGAATAGGGAAACACACATGCATATGTTGTGTAAACCTTGGACTAGTGACCATTCTATGGCACAAGGATGGATGGACGAAAGTCTACACAACATGCTGGAGATAAAATAAGGACTGGATATCATCCTTTTAGTGTTCCTGGGCTTCTGAGAGGCTGGTGGTGGAGACTAGAGGTTAGGTAAGTCCTTGCTGTGGCCCTAAAAAGTCACTTTGATTCTTATTTATTCTACTCTCACATTTTTAGTGCAACAAGGCAATCTGATTTTCTTTTGATTGCAAACAAGTCCATGCTTAGCAACATTCTTCCTTAAAGAGCAGCTGAGAGTCCAACATCTTAACCATTGAGCCACTATGCCACCCTGTTTCTTTCTAGATCTCTATGAATATTGAAACTGATATGTATCCATGGAGTCCTTGGTGGTCTCAGAGTTTGGTTGTTTTCTTGCAGACATTTCATTACCCAATTAGGTAACGTCATCAATGCTATGTGATATCTATCTCTTACACCATGTATACATGTTTATCTATCTCATCCAAAATTTTATAGCAATCCAATTATACCATGAAAAATAGGTACTGGCAATTAGGAAGCAAATTATTTCTGTGACCTCATAAATTAGCCTGACTACAAATATATTTAAAGCATTGGCTACAATAATGTTATTTTAACTCTTCCCATCTTTTTTTTTTTTTTAAAAAAACAACAATGTTGGAACTTATTTATGTCTTGCTCAACCTGTTTGCTGCATTTTTTTCAATTGATGGAGTTTTTCTGCTGTTTTTCATTTTTCATTTATTGTCAGCTGCCCAGCATCACAGTAGTGAAATGGGCTGACATAGAAGTTGTTAAAATAAACAAGGGAAAAAATAAAAATAAACCCTCTTTCCCAGGAAATCTAGAGAAAAGGAGCTGGAGAACTAAAATAGCATTTTCAGCTCTCCCCCCCCCCCCAACTACAGTTCCAAAGGCTTTTGATGAGAAGCCCCAGCAGTTAACATGTTTTAAAATAGGTCAGTTTCTGGATTATTCATTTCATCTTTTGCAACGTTCAGTCTGCTGGCTGAAACCTAGATGGATGGTTTTAGAAGGAATGGGAAAAGATACTATCTCTAAAAACAACTGCGATAAATGATGTATGGGGAAAATTCATTTGATGTTTGAATTAGTCTCATTCGTTTGAGATAGAAAGGCTAACGCTGGGTCAGCTCCACCAAATCCTTGCAAGTGGGGGAGACATTAAAACAACCTTTCTCTAACTTGCGGTTTCTCAGATGTACGTATATCTTATAGATGACAAATCTCATATCTTCCATTCAGTGTAATTGCTCCTGATAGGGCAGGGTGGGATAAGAATGGTGGTCCCTAACATACCAAAGAAGGCAAATTGGGGAAGCTGGTGTATATCTATTTATTTCGTTGGAGTGGATTTGTTAACTTGGTATGCCATCAATTTCACGATGACTTAGGAACTCGGTGTGAGTTATGCAGAAGGCAATAAGAATCAGTTAATTCGGTTCTGGCCTCAGGCTCTAACAGGCAGGATGGAAACCACTTCCAGGCAAAATGTTGCCATGCACAACATTTTCAGTGTGATGAAAGCAACTGAAAGCAGGTGACATGCTTTTCAAACTCTCCTTGGAAACTTGAAAGACAGTGTCTCCTACTCAGCCTCGTCAACTCAAATGTTCTAGAATTCTCAAGCTTAGGTTGCTCCAACCTTGACACCATCTTCTGACTTATTAAATGTGTCTTTATACCACCAGGCTCCAAAATGACTCCAACATAAACCTATAAAATTTAATAAAAACATAAAACCAAAGGAATGATTGATCAGAAGGAGAAGAATCCAATAAATACAGGTTAACAAAATATCACAATAACACAGTGGGAAGGGACCTTGGAGGTCTTCTAGCCCAACCCCCTGCTCAAGCAGGAGATCCCATGCCATTTCAGACAAATGACTGTACAGTCATTACTTGAAAACCTTGATCACCTTCAACCTCTGGAGGCAAGCTGTTCCACAGATTAATTGTTCTCACTGTCAAAAAATTCTCCTTAGGTCTAGGTTGGTTCTCTCCTTGATTAGTTTCCATCTATTGCTTCTTGTTCTGTTTTCAGGTGTTTTGGAGAATAGGTTGACCCTCCCTTCTTCTTTGTGGCAGCCCCTCAGATACTGGAAGACTGCTATCATGTCACCCCTAATTCTTCTTTTCACTAGACATACCCAATTCCTGCAGCTGTTCATTCCCAAATGGAATGTCGTTTCATTTTCCAAATGGCCCCCAGAGCTTTGTCAGTAGTTAGTAGCTTCCAAAAGGCTAAGAATAAATTCGTTAGTCTAATTCCCAAAGGGAGCCTGTTCTACAATGTGAAGGCCACTACAGAAAAGCAATGACTTTTGATCCTGTCTCTTCTACATTGTGGACTATTAAAAGATAGGCTAGACAGGATGGACATGCTGCTTCTATGCAGTTGCACCTGGAAATGTATTAGTAACATATATGAGGCCTTTGAGGTATTATATGATCAGGCTATCCATAATTCAACAATATTGAGACTGCTGAATTTTCAACTGATTGCAGTTTCCAAGTGATCTTCTAAGGAAGCTTCAGATAGAGTATATTTCAATATGTTGGATGGTTAGATGGAAAAGCAAGAAAGTCCATTTGCCTCTTGAAAAAGTACCTTGGGGACAATATGATAGATGGTTCATAAGTTGTTTGGCTGGTTTAAGGTTAGCTCAAAATGGACATACCAGGAGACCTGGTGAAAAATCTCCCTGGCCACAGCCTCCACAGGTCCATCTAACCTTAGCCACAGGGGACTTGCTATTTCAGGGGGGATGTCTCCTTTGGAAGGAGGGCCTCTGGAACCAAGAGAGATTCTTCTACACAAATGTGAATTCAGCTTCATCCAGCTTCATCCTCTGTCCGTTGCTGAGAATTGGTCCATACATCTGGAGAAAGACCTTGAGAAAAGGCTGGTATAAGAGAATTTGAAAATTTGAGTGCCCATCAGAGATGTTGTCTTCCTAGAATTCTTCAGATGAATGTCTGTTGCTGAGAATTCTCCTAATTAACTACATATTTGATGGATCTTGGTTGGCAAAGTTTTTCTATGCCCTTCTTAGCTTCTTTAAAGGAGGGGGGAAAGAAAGTAATTAGAACATTTTTTTAATGCAATAATACAAGTTTTCCATGCTTCGACAAAGTAATCTCTGCATTTAGGTGTGAGAAATAAAACTGTTTTTAAACAATTATTTGATATTCCCTCAAACATGAGTTTGTAATACGGTTGGATAAATCAGACAGATTTACAGATTTTTGGAAATATAGGTTTATGTTTTGCCATATTTCCGTGTCCCTTTGCAAATTTGGTGAGCAGAAGGAAAAACAGAATCTGCAGAGTTACACATTTTTTCTAATAGGCACACTTTTGTATTCACTTTTCTTAGTCTGCCCTTTTAAAAAAACTGATTTCCCCTAAAATAATGGCTTTGGTTTGTGTTTTTCCTTAGTATACACTGATTTAATGTAAGCAATTTTTCATCTTTTGCACATGGTTTGAATAGAAAGTCATCATGTCAGTTTCTGAAAAGAGCAGAATTCAGAACTTGCCGTCTCATATGAGTCCGGAAACTGAAAATTGAGTAAAGTCATAGGGGAATAAAAGTGAACTCCATCATTATTGGTTCATTTTCCTCGTTGGCCTCTAATTTTCTGATCTTTTTTTGAGACAATGAAATGTTGACTCAAAAAGACAGGAATTGGGCAAATTTCGACTAGCGCTGTGAATATCTTCAAAGGATGCTTGGTTCAATCAATGACTCATGAAATCACTCTTTCAAAGCAATTCTGCAAAGCTTTTGCACTGAGCGAGAGCATCTTGGCATGCTCAGAAGCTAGACTGATCAAATCCAGGTGTCCAACTGAGTCAGATAGCCCATCTCTGAGGCTTCATGGAGATGGAGCTTCTCCTTAATGCAGTGGTTCTCAACCTTTTTAATGCCGCGACCCCAACCGGTCATAAGTCGAGGACTAAACCGGTCGTAAGTCGAGGACTACCCAACCGGTCGTAAGTTGAGGACTTTCCCTGCCCGGGAGCGCCGTACATGCGTGGTTCCGCCCCCTGCGCCGGCCGAGGCGTAGCTGGCAAGCGGCAGAGACGGAGCAGGCCGACCACCAGCTGGCCCAGCCCAAGGGAGGTAAGGCACCCGCCGGAAAAGGGGGAAAAATGGCGGACAAAAAAAAGGCGGACAGCCTTGCTTGGCAACCCCCGTGAAATGGTCGATCGACCCCAAATGGGGTCCCGACCCACAGGTTGAGAACCACTGCCTTAATGGGACAATTCGCCATGGCCCACTCACCTCAGCCAACCTGCCACAGGACAATTCAACAAAATACAAAAGTTAAATTAATTTCAATGGAAACGTGACCAATAATAATAATAATAATAAAAGAAAGTCAATCCACAAATTTATTTTATTTATAACATTTCTTGGCTGCCCATCTCACCGTAAGGTAACTGGAGGAAGACCTTGAGAAAAGGCTTGCATAAGAGAATTTGAATTTGAAAAGAAAATATGCTTGGAACATTTCCTCAAGCAGAGTGCCCATCAGAAACACAGAAATGTGGTCACCAACAATAAACGTCACTGAACGAAACAATTGATACGGCGTTCATTTGTCCTGCGGAGAGTTGTCTTGCAGTGAGGTGGCCACGCAGAGTTGCCACGTGGTCAGTTGGCCGTGGTACGTTGGTTGTGATGAGTTGGCCATGATGAGTTGGCTGAGGCTAGTTGCCCTAGACCCGAAACGCTTATAATGGCAAAGTAAAACAGTTTGGCAAGGCAGATTGTGTGCAATCCACATACTCCAAATTTCTGTGTTTCTGGGAAATAAATAATAATAATAATAATAGTAAAGTTGGAAGGGACCTTGAAGGTCATCTAGTCCAACCCCCTGCTCAGGCAGGAAGCCCTATACCATTTCGGACAAATGGCTGTCCAGTCTCTTCTTAAAAACTTACAGTGTTGGAGCATTCACCACTTCTGGAGGCAGGTTGTTCCACTGGTTAATTGTTCTAACTGTCAGGAAGTTTCTCCTTAGTTCTAGGTTGCTTCTCTCCTTGATGAGTTTCCACCCGTTGCTTCTTGTCCTGCCTCCAGGCGCTTTGGAAAATAGCTTGACTCCCTCTTCTTTGGGGCAGCCCCTGAGATATTGGAACACTGCTATCATGTCCTCCCTCATCCTTCTCTTCGTTAAACTAGACATACCCAATTCCAGCAGCCGTTCCTTATATGCTTTAGCCTCCAGTCCCCTAATCATCTTTGCCAGTCCCCTAATCATCTTTGGGGACTGGCAAAGATGATTAGAATGAGACAATGTTTGATGAAGCCAAGAAAAGATTGGAAGCGGAGAAAAGGCTGGATTATGGGTAGGGAAATAACAATAATAAACAATGTAAAAGTAAATTAACTCTCTTGGAGAGGCACAGATGAAGTTTGGGTCTTCTTTGTATCCAACTTAGAACAAATATTGGACCCTTAAAATACTTTTTGTGATACCAATGGAACCCCTTGCCTTCAGAAGTTGTGGGTGCTCCATCACTGGAGGCTTTTAAGAAGAAACTGGGCAGCCATTTGTCTGGAATGCTACAGGGTCTCCTGCCTGAGCAGGGGGTTGGACTAGAAGACCTCCAAGGTCCCTGCCAACTCTGTTACTCTGTTATTCTGTTCATTTCCCTTCCCTATTATATGCATAAGGATTATAACAAAGAGGATCGAAGCATGTTCTCATATCAACTAATTGCCTGAACGTCCTAAGATGATTATCGTTGTCCTCCTTTTATAAATGCATTGTGGGTGCCATGGCAGGTCATGCCTTTCACCTTTGCTGAAGGCAGCTACTAAATTTGACAAGCCAGTGGCCTGATTTGGACTGGCAATTCCTCTCTGTCTAGTTTCAAATTTGGGCATGCAGACAAAATTAGATAAATCTGGTTCTGCGTAGGTTGAGTTTTTTGCCTTACAGGGACTATTACATCTGCATTTTCTTTTAGCAGCTGAAAAATGTTCAGTGTTCACTCACCCATGTATCCATACATGCACTTGCTGGTGTAGAAGGGCAACCTTGCATTTTTGGCATGACAATTAGGTCACTACATTTATAGTGCTTCTGGGGGTTTCTCTCCCACACCCCTTCTCTGTTGCCTCTTATTGGCACTCAGGCTAAAAGGGGAAGGTTAGAGGGTAAACATCTGTGTTGTAAGAAAGCTGTTACCCCCGCTCCCCCTTCATCCCTTTGCCCCTTGGCTTATTACAATCCCTGGGATTTTCCACCTTATAGTTCCTTATATTCCAGAACTGATATTGCTAGAATTCTTTTTTAAACAGCAGCAGCAGCAACAACATTAGCAATAAGAAATGTGCTGTTTCAGAAGTAGGAAAATATTTTGATCTATCGAATAATATTTTTGATTCGTTTTGCATTCCTTTACCTACCCTTTCTTCCTTCATCCCTCTCCTTTCTCTTTCTCTTCTTTCTCTATCCCTAGTTCTCTTTCCATTTCCCTTTCTTTCTTTCCCTTTCCCTTTCTCTTTTTTCTTTTTCTTTCTCTTTTTTCTTTTTCTTTTTCTTTCTCTCCCTCTCTTTCCCTTTCCCTCTTTCCCTTTTCTCTCTTTTTCTTTTCTCTTTCCCTTTACTCACCCTCCATCCCTTCTTATCTTTCCAGCTACAGATCATCTTTTTTAAAACAACAACAACCACACTGCATTCTGTTCTGGATATAGTACTGAAAGTTAATGAATTCTCATCTAAATTATTATATCCACATTTCACACACATATATGACCCAGACAAACAACACAGTCTAGTTCAGATGTATACATGTACATGGCGAGAAAAATAAATCTTGCGAGTTTACCAGACGGATGGCAGTTACAGAATCTGGCAGTCCTGCTATAAATACTTCAAAACCTCCTCACAGAGGGGAGCAACAGAAACAGACTGTGAAGTGGGTATGTGGGATCTCTAACAATGCTACAAGCTCTCAGCTCTAAATTTTCTATGGGATAACTTTGGGGCAATAACTTTAAAAAAAAAACCAAAGAGATTGTGCAAAAACATGGAAGAGCAAATGCTCTTTATTGCCTGGAACTTCTGAATGACAATTGGGATATAAACTGAACAAGCAAATACATCACAACCTGTTTTAAACCTGTGATTAAAAACGAAACATCTCTTATTTTTCATTGTGCTACAAATATTCAGAGTCCACTTAGACTCATTCCTAGGTTTATGCACACACCACATTCAATTTATATAAGCAAGTAGATAAAGGCATTTATTATCAGAGTGGGTTAGATCAAATTCCTTTACATTTGCACCTCATGGCATGGACTGAGAAAGGAGTGAGTGGGGGGGGGGAAATCCTCTCCCTCCTCTGAAAGGGCTAGTTAAGATGTATCTAGCTGTTTTGCGGTATCTTTAGTATGCAGGGAGCAGCGAGATGGAGATAAAAGGAGAAATGTCTATCTTTCAGTTCTTGGCAATACAGAATAAGTTATCAACCTACTAACATGCATGTCTGAATAGAGTCCTTTGGCAGTCAAGAGATGTTATCTCTCCTGACATGCGAATTCCTCCCTCATGTCAATCCATGAAAGTACTAAAGAATAAATTCTGTAGTAAAATGAATGTGGCGCACCGCTGGGATTTGGAGAGCAACATATTTTCTCCTAGCTTTGTCTTTCTTTTCCTGCTTTAAAAAAAAGAGAGCTCCAACTGAACCTTTGATATCCATATAAATTAGTTGCCAGAAAACCCACTGCTCCATCATGCAGGCTTGCGAGGAGAGAGAGAGTCTCTCTCTCTCTCTCTCTCTCTCTCTCTCTCTCAGAGAGAGAGAGAGAGAGAGAGAATTGCTTTAAGGGCTGAGTCTGCTATCTTTCTGCATTCATCCCTCTCTCCTCACCTCCAGCTCGCTGTCTTGCCTTCAGTGCCAGGAGTTGTGCAGGAAATGGAGCCTGTCTTAGGACAGATGGGCGCAAAATCCTTGGGTCCGAAACTACCTGCTTCCATATATGTCTTGGCTCAGCATCTGCAGTTATAAACAATTGAAACTTTATTATTGAATGTCTATGGAGATTCTCAGTCATCCAGGTCATGGTTATCCCAAAGGTGCTCTTTCGTGGGGCAACTGGACTTTCTTGTTTTTCTTTGAAGACGTTTCGCTTCTCATCCCAGAAGCTTCTTCAGCTCTTCCTCTTGTCTCTGATCCAACTCTGGGCTATGCTGTCTGTGCTGAGCTGAAGAAGCTTCTTGGATGAGAAGCGAAACGTCTTCAAAGAAAAATAAGGAAGTTCAGTGGCCTCCTGAGAAAGCACCTTTGGGATAATTTTATTGCTGTTTAGCCCAGAGGCCAAAGGAGTGTGGTGGCTGATGAGGCTAAGATGCTGGGCTGACGATCACCAGGCTCGTGTTTGAGACCCAGGTGCTGCTGTGGGACAGGGTGAGCTTCCGTCACGTGCTCCAGCTCCTGCTGACCCAGCGGTTTGAAAGCAGGTGACTGCAAGTAGATAGATGGATACCACTTTTGGAAATCCATATTTCCAGCTAGGAAATCTGAAGTGACAAAGTCTATCAGATTGGTTTGAAGCCCAGTTCTAACTGAGGATTCAAGCTGGATCCCACTCAATCTGCACACTTCTATTTATAGATTAAAGTCAGTGGATGCCCAGCTCACTTCTAGCTGCTACCAATTGTGTGTGTGTTTTTTTTTTAGATAGGCTCTATTCCAAAGCACTCTGCTCTTTAACAGTATTTTTCTCCTTTAGAATGAAGCACACGTTGAACCTGTTTCTCTGAAAAATAGAAAAGATAAGAGCAGAGAAGGATTGGCTGGAGTTTTTTGCTCACTCCCAAGAGCTAATCTCCAAAATCATACAGAGAGTGAGTAGTCAGTAAACAGAGGATTATTCCCTTCACTTTCACTCTTGCCATATTTTTTTTGGGGGGGGCATTCTTAGGTCAGCAGGTAAAAATAGGAAGAAAGAGAAAGAAAGTAGAGTTCAAAGGCTTCAAAAATTGTAGCAATAGAGACCTTCACATGTGCCAAAAGGTGACAACCTGCCCTTAATTTTAAGAAGAGAAGATACTATTTCATGCTTTGGTTTAAACGGCTTAACTTTTCTAATTCTAACTAATCTAATTAATTCCTTTTCATGGAATCAGTCTTAATTCATTTCCTTCCTCTTCTCTTCCTACTCCTCTGTCTCTTCTCCTCCTCCTCCTCCTCCTCCTCCTTTTCCTCTTCCTCTTCTCCTCTCCTCTTTCTCTTCATCCTTCTCTTCCTGCAAGATTCTTCCTATTTCTTGTATAAAGATGCAATTACCTTACCTTACCTTATCTTATCTTATCTGGTTCACACTAACCTGTGTGTTCCTTAAACAGAGGCCACGTATTCAAGAGACATATGTATGTTCTTTGTTTCGTATTTGGTATTCTATGTTGGTTGTTTACTATCAGTATTCTACGGTTATCCATTATCCTTTCTACTCTTCTTATTGTCATTATGTCAGAATGATGTAGATATCCTAAGGCATATTAGATATCTTTAGGCATAAGACAGTGCTGTGGGAATTAGTCTGTAAAACATACCCTCCAAAACTTTGAAAAGAATGCAAATGTCCATAGTCATCAAAAACAGAACAAAAAATATTCATCCATCAGTATTACAAAAATGAACTGGTTGAAGGCACAGGTCCTCCACAAGGTCTTCTTGTGGCTTATTAAATTCTGTATCTAAATGGCAGAATCCACATTCTTCTCTGGCCAAACTAAGTGCATATGTATGTGTCTTGCACATATGTATTCTTCATCATTTCCAGATGTCATGTGGGCAAGAGGCAGGTCTTCAAAGTGACCCAGCATGACTTATGCACTTAGATTTGTTCAGGCTCCGCTTTATGGAAGGGCCAAATGTGTTTCTCATCTCCTTTCCACAGAAATTATTATAGTTGGGGATGGGCAGGGGGGCTTCAAACTTGGCCCTTTTATGACTTGTGGGCTTCAACTCCCAGAATTCCTCAGCCGGCATAACCCTGTCCTGTATTGTTAGGTAAAAAAGCTCTGTTTCTTGTTTTCAGTTCCATTCCCCTCTAAAAAATATATATATTGCTGTTTGATCATTGGATTGCACTGGAAAATATTGATAGGGATTTCAATTTTCAATTTTCAATCAAAACAGAGCTGGAAGGGATCTTGGAAGTCTTCTAGTCCAGTCCCTGTTCAAGCAGGAGACCCTATACCATTTAAGATGGAGTCTTAAAGTGTGAGTTTTGTGAACAAAATAATAATAATTTGTATTAAAGACCACTTCTGAAAGCATACTATTTCAACTATTTACAATGTAGCTTCAAAACTTCAACATTTGCTTAGGATAACGTAGTAATTCATATGGTAGGGACTTCTAGTTGAAGCCATCCTCCTCCTCCTCCTCCTCCTCCTCATCATCATCATCATCATCCTCATCATCATCATCGCCACCGCCACCGCCATTGCCATCACCACCATCATCTGTGAATCTATGTTTGACTGATTTCCTTTCTGTTGCATTGTATTTCACAGTATCCATGATTCCCGTCAGATCTTTTTTTTCTCTCTAAAACCAGGATCATAAGACATATTTACAAGAGTGGATATGATGGTTGTTTCAGGAGACCACCAACAGTTGCCATCCCACTGTGATTATGGAGGAGGCAGCTAGATAGTAATCATATCAACAATTGTCAACTGATAAATCAGCTAATTATAATCAAAAGTAAAAAAAAACCAGAAAGCCAAATGCATTAAATCAGCCGAGTTATTTGAATCAACAGTCTTCAAATTTAACTTGCCACATTCAACCTTGGCTCAATATCTGGAGAACATAGATTTGTTTCCACTCCTCTTATTAAATGTAATATTTTTTCAAAACAGATATGGTGAAGAATCCTTTCATAAGAATTCTGCTCACTAGATGAATCTACAATGCAATCTTTTTTCTCACTGAATGTATGTTCACACTGAACTAAGGAGAAAACCAATATTATTCTCTATCATTATTTTTTCCCCATTGTTTGTTCCTTGAGAACTATATCTCGGAACCTAAGGTTTTGTTGGGAAATATTTTTGTAAGCTGAGATAAATAGCATCAAGCTGACACTTTCCATTTGTACTCTGAGAAATAGTTTCCTGTTTTTGGTGTAAGCAGCAACAGTAATGAGTGTAGATCTTGAGGTATATATTCCTGTGTGTGTGTGTACAAATATTTTCTTTAGTTTCAATTCAAAGGCAATTCAACTGAGTCTCTAATCAAATTTCCAAACCAAATAGTTGAATCAGACTGTTGACTTGAACTGCCTGCCTCTGAATGCATTTTTTTTTTTTTAATCATTTGGACACTTTCGTAGGTTAAGAAACATTTTTTTTTTGTTTCATTTTGGTTTGGTTTGGTTTGGAAACCTGACTGATTCAACCTGAACAGTCCAATTATACTAGAGATTTGCCAAATTTATTTAAATCTTTTTCATTGGATTGATTTTCCAAACTGAAAAATTGAATTGGGTTTTGCAGGAATCTTACAGATGGCGTAACATGTTTGTGGATGTGCCTCTGCCTTTTTCTCCTGTCTCCTCTCCTCTCCTCTCCCCTCCCTTCCCCTCCCCTCCCCTCCTGCTCTCCTCCTCTCTCCTCTCTCCTCTCTTCTCTCCTTTCTTTTCTCTGTCCTCAAGCCTCTCAGACTTTGTCCATTTTGCTACTTCCTGATGCTGTGAGACAAGCATATGGTGTTTACTGCATTGACTGACAACTTTCTGGTATTCTTCTCTCCTCAAGAGATTCCTTTCCTGCCAACTCAATTTGCACGGCCTTGGATCTATCTGAAGACCTTTGGTCTTTATCCAGACTATTCCTCCGTGTTCTCTTGGCAAAGCTCGGAAAAAGTCAACCTGTGCTTTTCTCTACCTAATTAACGATCCACCGAGAGGAAAATTGCATCCCAAAGCATGGTCCCAGCCAGCCTGCAAATTTCCCTCCTACGCTCCAGCCAGCAATGCAAAGGAAGAAGAGGAAGGTACATAAGGCAGATTTCAAGGTTGATAATTCCAAAGTTCAGGTTTCTTTGAAGAGGGAGCTCCAAGATGATTTCAGTTGCCAGTCAAAAACTGAGCAAGCCCAAATTTAGTACAAAGCCTAAAGCTTTGTAGAAGACCTCTAGTTAATCGCTAGGGTTGGAATTAAGGATTGCCAAAAGCTGAGTTGGAATCTATTGCTCAAAATGCAGTTAGGTTTGGGTTGAAATGGCCAAGTAGCCAGAAATGCTTCTCTAACACACATTCCAAACTGATGAAAAATGGAAAAAAAAACACCCTTGCTTGGCTTGGCTTTGTCTAAGCCTGACTGTCTTATTCTTTTCATGGGATTTTTTTTAGACTTTAGGCCAAAGGGAATCTAGGTTTGTTACTAAGAAAAGGAAAGCAGTCAGGAAGGAAGGAAGGAAGGAAAGAGAACAGAGTGAAGATCCTCCTTATTTCAAGATATCAGGCTGCAACCTGTCCCACGGGGATCTCAAAAGGCATTGAAATTTGTGATTTTCTCACCCACCTTGATCTTCCAACTTTGGAGACCAAAATATATGAAGAACGGCTGCAGGACTTGGGTTTGGCTAATCTAAAGAAAAGAAGAAATAGGGGAGACATGATAGCAGCATTACAGTATCTGAGGGGCTGCCACAAAGAAGAGGGGGTCATGTTATTCACCAAAGCACCAGAGGGAAGGACGAGAAACAATGGTTGGAAACTGATCAAAGAGAGAAGCAACCTGGAATTAAGGAGAAACTTCCTGACAGTGAGGACAATCAACCAGTGGAACAGCTTGACTCCAGAAATCATGGGCGCTCCATCACTGGAGGTTTTTAAGAAGAGACTAGACATTCACCTGTCTGAGATGGTATAGGTCCTCCTGCTTAAGCAGGGGGCTGGACTAGAAGACCTCCAAGGTCCCTTCCAGCTCTATTCTGATTCTGATTCAGTATATGTGTGACCCTGGGAGACATTTGAGGACAAGGCACCTGGCACAGCTTACTTCCTACAACTGAAAAGACTTTCAATTATTTCTAGGCATTGTTTTTAAAATGTTCACCCAGTATTAGGACCATTGTCCTCTGGTGGCATCAAAACATTTAATGCTGGCCCAGCACAAATAAATACCAATACTCGGTTCCCAACAGTCAGAGAAAGAGAGCTGAAAGATCAAGGCCAGGAAGATCAACGTTAGATTTATGGCAATATTGGAACAGCTCCACATAGTGTGTGAAAATAATGTTACATCTGGCAAGTGTTTAATTGAAAAGAGAGTTTCGTGGGGTAATGACCGACTCTGAGGAAATACCTGGTTCGGGCTTGAAATTTGCAATAATTCAGAAGTAACACCTTTTGGTCTTGCACCAGAAGGCAAGGTAAAAAACAATGGATGTAAACTAATCAAGGAGAGAATCAACCTGGAATTAATGAAAAAAATTCCTGACACTGAGAACAATTAACCATTGGAACGACTTGCCTCCAGAAATTGTGGGTGCTCCATCACTGGAGGCTTTTATGAAGAGATTTGACAGCCACTTGTCTGGAATAGTATCGGGTCTCCTGGCTGAGCAGGGGGTTGGACTAGAAGACCTCCAAGGTCTCTTCCAACTCTGTTATTCTATTATTCTGAATTAATTAAGGACAGAAGCAACCTAGAACTAAGGATACATGTCCTGACAGTGAGAACAATTAACCACTGGAACGGCTTGCCTTCAGAAGTTGTGGATGCTCCATCACTGGAGTTTTTCAAGAAGAGACATGACGGCCACTTGTCTGGAATGGTATCGGGTCTCCTGGTTGAGCAGACTAGAAGACCTCCAGGGTCCCTTCCAGCTCTGTTATTCTGTTAACAAATCATTCGGACCAGTTTTCCTTTGGGGGCTGGGAGAGTAGGGACAATGAAATGTGTAGGTGTAGGTGTAGGTAAGAACATGTGTATTTACCTGCATGCAATTCAACTGGAAAAAAAGTCTTCCAAGAAAAGCTTGTTCTCTCTCTCTCTCTCTCTCTCTCTCTCTCTCTCTCTCTCTCTCTCTCTCTCTCTCTCTCTCTCTCTCTCTCTCTCCTTCTCCCTCTTTCCCCCTCCCTCTCTCCCTCCCTCCCTCTCTCTCTCTCCTTCTCCCTCCCTCCCTCCCTCCCTCCCTCCCTCTCTCTCTCTCTCCTTCTCCCTCTCTCCCCCTCCATGCCTCCCCCCTCTCTCTATGTGTGTGTGTGTATGTGTGTGTGTTTGTGCATGTGCCGTGTTTCCTCCTCCCGCTGTTCTTCTAAGCACGTTCCGGCCACAGACAAAAGGGGACACGGCAGCTCTGGAGGGCTGGGGGCTGAAGAGGAAAGGAGAAGAGCCCATGATTGATGGAGTTCTGGTTGGCTTATAAAGGGCAGCCAGAAGAGCAGGAAAATAATCAGGGAAAAGGCCGTCCCATACTGGCTCTCTCAGAGGGGAGAGATGAATCCTGAACCTCTGCATTATTAAGTTGTCAGGCGGGCCGATGATGAAAATCTGAAGGTCAGGAATAACAAGGAGCACCTTATGGAGGGGGTTGCAACCTCTCTGGGAGTGCTACACTCATATTTATCCGCACCTAACCCTTATCCACAATTCTTCATTTGATAAGAGCGTGGGGAGGAAAGGCCAAAGGGAGACGGCGAGATGGAGAGGGGGAGAAAAAGAGAGGGAGGACACGGGGAGGGTGGGAGGAGAGGAGAGGAGGTGCCCCCCATCCCATCCCCGGGAGCTGTGAGCAAAAATTAGGTTTCTGACAGAGCTGATTGCAGATGCTTGTCATCGGGATGATGTCCTCAGTGGGAACGGTAATAAACCCAAAGGATACACCAGGGATGCTGGCCGAAATTGTTTGCTACAGTAGGATTCAATAAAGGGATCCAGAGTCTTCCTAAATGACAAATTTGGTATGGCGGTCCTAAAATCAGCCCGCTTAGTGGTCTTGTGTCAGCCAGTCCGCCTCAGTGTGCACACTTTTGTTACTGTTACTGTTATTTACTCCACAAAGGGGTGCAGTTAAAGACACTGGAAGACTGACAGTCCGGGTTCAAGACCCAAGCGCCATGCAACGGGGTAAGTTCCCATTACTTACCCCAGCTCCTGCTCACCTAGCAGTTTGAAAGCATCCAAACCTGGAAGCATGGATACCTGGAATACTGCAGCCAATTTTGATCACCATCTCACAAAAATGATGTTGAGAGTTTGTAAAAAATTCAGAGAAGAGCAACTAAGATGATCAAAGGCCTGGAGACTAAAACATATGAAGAACGGCTGCAGGACTTGGGTTTGGCTAGTCTAAAGAAAAGAAGAAATAGGGGAGATATGATAGAGGTATTCTGAGGGGCTGCCACAAGACAGAGTCACGTTATTCACCAAAGCACCAAAGGGAAGGACGAGAAACAACGGTTGGAAACTGATCAAAGAGAGAAGCAACCTGGAATTAAGGAAAAACTTCCTGACAGTGAGGGCAAGCAGCCAGTGGAACAGCTTGCCACCAGAAATCATGGGCGCTCCATCAATGGAGGCTCTTAAGAAGAAGCTAGACAGTCACTTGTCTGGAATGATATAGGTTCTCCTGTTTGAGCAGGGGGCTTGACTAGAAGACCTCCAAGATTCCTTCCAGCTTCTATTCTATTCTATTCTATTCTATTCTATTCTATTCTATTCTATTCTATTCTATTCTATTCTAAATGTGAGCAGATGAATAGGTACCACTTCGGCGGGAAGGTAACAGGGTTCCATATGTCTCAGCATATAGTCATGCGGCCACATGACCATGGAAGTATCTTCAGACAACGCTGGCTTCCTTGGCTATGAAATGGAGATGAGCACCACCCCACTAGAGTCGGACATGACTGGACAAGGGAAACTTTTATCTTTATTTTAATTTACTCCACAAGTCTTCTTTCTGGGGTTCTCTCCTGAATTTTTGAAATAGAAACCGAAGGCATGAGATGTGTTTGAAATCCCTACTCTTGAACACGTGTGTTTCAAATTACGTGAGTGAGATTCAGGTGTGCTTTGAAAGAAGATTGCCCCAATCTGGCATCTTCCAGATGTGCTGGGGGTGCAGCCCTCTCAATTCCCAACTGCTTTGGCCTTTGGTGAGGTGGGAATTGCAGGATGGTTCCGATTTCTAGGAGTTCTGTGTTCCTCGCCCATCTGGAGAGTGGCAGGACCAGAAAGTCAGCTTGGAGATGTTGGAAGCATCTGCCAACTGACAGAAAGGATATGTGCAAGAAATACCCCTTGGGAAATACTATCCGAGTGGGAAAAAAATAGCTTTCTATCCCTCAAGAAGTTGAGCAATTATACTTCAGCAAAAGGGGTGAGGAAGATGGCAAGTTTTTTTGGAAGATCTGTTAGGAACCATTTCCAGGGTCTCTGACAAGAATGTATATATGAGATATTGGAGCACTGCTATCACGTCACTCCTAGTCCTTCTTTTCATTAAATTCGATATACCCGATTCCTGCGACTGTTCTTCATAGAACAAGTCCTATTTCATCTTCATCTTGATACCCTCTTTTATATGGACAGCATGGATCCACTAAAAGGAGACTCTTCCACCAAGTCTCCCTTGCCATACACCAACTTGTTTATCCTTCCTCCTCCTCCTCCTCCTCCTCCTCCTCCTCCTCCTCCTCCTGATCCAACGATGATAAGAAATAGAAGCCATATCTCGGTTATCCATCTGGCAAGCAGAAATAACAACAAGGAGGAAAGAGAACAGCAGATGCAGGTAGGCAAAAGAAAGATTCATTGAGTGGAATGGCTAAAAAAAAAAAAAGGGAGGGGGATAAAGCATAAGGAACCAGCCCTGCCAACTACAAGCCATAGCAGAAGGCAATCTGTTCAATGTCACGATGGTTCCATCTAATGCAGAAAAGTCCCCACCGAGAGACTCAGAGGTTCTGCTTGAAAATGGGGCCATTGCAGCAGGCGATGAAGAGAGACATTTATGTATTAATCAGCTTCCTCCTTTTCTTTCCAAGTGCATCACAGAACACCAGGAATTCACAATGTGGCCATTTGGAAAAAGAGCTCTCCTAGTGCAGGTACCCCATCTATAGAATTCCTGCCTGCTTAGTTAGGGCCAAAACTTGCACCAATTTTGGCAATGAGAGAAACCATATGTGTTTTTCCCTCTCTCCCACCTTCCCCCCCCCCCCAGGCTTTTAACTAAATCAACCTTGCTGTGTCTTTTCTCCCTATAGTTTCTCCGGTATAGAATTCACGGATGGATGGCTGTGAGCAGCTGACATTTTATGACTTTGAGATGATACAGTCGTCCCCGTTTACCGACTTATTTTTCAACACCCTCCCTTGGGTTTTGAGGATGCTTAGAGTCAGAATGAAAAGGAGGCAACACATAAGCCATCTTTTGAAAAGTTGGTTTCAAAGTTTGTTGCCGGGGAGAGATGAGATTATGTCATTGATTTATTAATTACATTTCTACACTGCCCGTTTCACCTACGTGATCCTGGACGGTTTACAACCGCATCATAAAAGCATGTAAATACATGAATAAAAGCATAGCTTAAAAACAGAGTTAAAACAAATTAAAACTTACAAGTAAAAATAAATCGGGTTTATTTATAAATCAGTCTTGCTCATTATTGCGTGATAGGTGAGATGAGATTTTATATATTGTTTGGCCTATGCCTATTTTTTTTTTTTTTTAAAAAAACCCAAACAACCTAATTTTAAATAGACATGACAGGTTTTGACTAAGCCATTGTTCTGTTCCAATTAGAAATGTCTGTGAAAAACAGCATCTCTGAGCTTCTGGAAAGTGATTTTGCTTTGCAATCAAGTACCCTCAACTAAAGGTATCAAATAAATGTCGTATGAATGTTGAATCAAAGAGTGCGCTTTGAGAGAAGATGGATCTGGAACAGCACGCATTTTCAGACTCCTTAAAATTAATTTGGCTACATTGAGCTTAAAAAAAAGGGGGAAAAAAGTCCATCTTTGCGAAACCAGATTTTTGGCTGAATATACGTCAATGGTTTTATTGCAGACTCTGTGTAATAAAGTAATTGTATAATTAGTAATACATTCGTCATTCTTCTGTCAGAGAAAAAAACCCTAAACACATACCGCTTTTGTGTAGAATCTGACACAGTGGAGGAGAAGTTTCCCCCCACCAACTTTTCCCAAGAGAATTATATCATTATATCATAAAAATGTCAAAAGCTTGAGTTTACTGTTCAGGCTAATATTCTCAAATATTCTCTTCGGCTGACATCTCTGTCAATTAAAATTAAACAAAATTGCACTGTGTCGTATACACTTCCAACTGGAAAGCGTTCAGGTTTATGGCTGTTCTTTGAATTGATTTTTAAGATGGCATCTGTAAAACCTGCCTTGTAGAAGACGAGGTACAAGGAAGACGTACTTAAGGCTCAGTTGATTTTTAAGATGGTTTCAAGACATAAAGCAAGAATAAAGAGCAACAGAGTACTCCTCCGGAAGTCAGACGGTTATAAATATAAAACCGGAGTTATTTATATTCAGTTTTCACACCATGTTAATTTTATCCAAGATGGAGTTTGTTTCCTCTTTCCAACATTTGATCCTTCAGGGTTCCCCCCCCCTTGCTTTCATTCTCTCAGCGAGGAATAAGAAAGAGAGAGAGAAAGAATATGAGTGAAGTTCTTATTGGCTTCAAATTGTCCAGTCTCATAGGATTTGATGTCCGGTCACTTTTGGTGGTTTCCCACAGAAATACACAGCCTTTCTCACGGGACTTTGAGTTTCTCATGGAAAAATAATAGGCTTCCCTCGCAGTGACACGCTGCCAATAAAATTTGTTTTGTTTTGTGTTTGCTGGGGGAAGGAGTTAGAAAGGAACGATTACTCTAAATGAAACCCAGAAGTCTCACTTAAATGGAAACCCTTTTCCAATAGCGCAGGGTTGAGATTGTGCTGAAGCTCAAACTCTGCAAGGTCAAACTGAATCGTAGACATGCCTGTAGAGCAGGGGTGTCAAACTCGCACCGTCACGTGACATGTTGTGACGTATCATGACTTTTTTTTGCCATTGCCGGCAATGGGGTGGGCCCGGTTTCGCTATGATGCATCCAGCCTGCGGGCCGGCAGAGGTAATCCTTGACTTGCAACCATTTGAAGTTACAGTGACTCTGAAAACAAAAGTGATTTATCACTGGTTTTCAGACTTACGACTGTTGCAGCATCCTCGTGGTCATGTGATCCAAATCTGGAGCCTTGGCAACTGGCATGTACTTATGACAGTTGCACCATCTCGGGACCACGTGGTCACCGTTTGTAACCTTCTGTTCTTTATTCTTGCAAATTTGTGGAAGGTCTTGCTTCGGTCTCTTAGCTGATTCCCTGGCTGCTTATACTTCCATCTTTGAAGACAGAGTTCATTTTTGATGTCTTCTCCTTGAAGCTGGATGCAAGGAAGTGGTAGGCCACTGGAGAGAAAAAGATTATATGTTGGAAGGCAGGACATCCCCTCATCCCCTCAACATCTTGTAAATAAGGAAATTTCAAGAGACGCTGCATTTGTCTCTTCTGGCAAGCCACCTGAATTCTTCTTCATCAAATCAAAGAAGAATTTTTTAAAAATATCCGCTCTACCCTCATATTGTATAGACATAACATCTGCCTTAAAACACCAGTACACAGCCCTAGGAATCTGCATCACCCAATAAAATCCAGAACATGATCAATTACAGCAATCATGTCAGTGAAATTAAATAACCTCCAGTTTCTTAACTAAACATTTTCTGAAAAAGCAACTTGTTCTCTGACTGAATATGTACACTTGACTTTGCAGGTGTTAGCCATTTATAAACTCAGGTCAAGAGAAATATTTAACTCAATTCCCCTGAGAGGAAAGACAAAATTAAGAAAAGAAGGGCCTTTATGTGTCTATGACCCTTTTAAGGTTGCGGGGGAGTATAGAAAAACTCCTTAATTCATGCATTTAGAGGTTGAATGATGTTTTTTTTTCCTCCTGACAACTTCAAAGTGAATTCCTACAGCAGCCAAAATCACCTATATCAACAGGAGACACTTCATGCTACAGATTAAAATTCTCTCTCTTCTCTCTTTTTCTCTAGAAACTAGTTTTGCGAACTAGGATCCATAAGATTCCTTGAACAGAACCTTGCAACAAAAATGCTTTAAGAACAATGTCATTTACAGCATTTATAGGTCAACATTTTTTTCCTCAACTTTTCATGGCATTAACTGAGAAGTCACTTAGTTCAAAATACGCTTAGCTACATCAACTAGAACCCGCTGGATGCATATAATACATTTAGCTCAGTATTCATCTTGGTTAAATCTCAGATATCGGGGTAAGGCTTAGGTTATTGTGTAAACTCAGCTCATTTTATTAATGTACAGTTCTAAATATTGCGTGGTCTGATAAAATAGCTTAATTCAGTCATCAGGTTATATGAGTTCCATTTACATTCCCATTCATACTGTTATGAAAGTGCTCTCCAATTAAAAATTGTGTGTCTATCCAAGAAGTGCAAATAAAATGGGTTTATTAGTGGAAAAGGCATAAACAAACATTGTATTATTGCTTGAAAACATGTGTCTGTCAGGCAAAATAACATGGGGAGACTGCGAAGTGTATGCCATAAAATGTATACATATGGAGCAGAAGAGGATAGCAGAATTTTATGGTGGGAGAGTTTAGGCTGGAGATGATAGGCCAAATCTGTATTATAAATTGTGTGCAGATTAGTGACCATATGGTGTGCAGAATTTGTCTAATTGGGCAGAACTAAAGCCTGCATTCAAATGGCATATCAAAGTTACAAATGGTTTACAAATGGAATAAAAAACAAAAATCAAACAAATGGAAGTTTAGCATCCTTGATCTTCCTCTCCTGTTCTAGAGCTGGGTGGGATGATGTAATTCTCTGGGTCCTGTTGTTTTCACCCACAATTTCACTTTTAGGTCCAGCCTTTTTATTTTCATCTGGCCAATGGATATTTTGATTAGAGAGTCAGAGCACAAAGTTAAGCTAACATTTACTCAGTCATCCAGGTCATCGTTGTCCCAAAGGTGCTTTTTCAAAAGACAACTGGACTTTCTTACTTCTTCCTTGAAGATGTTTTGATTCTCACCCAAGAAGCTTCTTCAGTCAGAACTTTGGGTTAAGCTAATATCATTTCAGAGGCAAATCTGCTACTGCATATCCATTAGACTTACAAGCTGCCTCCCTCCCAAAAAATATATATATTCCACATTACCCTGATCAATTCATACTGAGAGTCTCATAAATTGCCTTCTAATATGTAGCTACAGACAGACCAAAGTAGTCTAACCTTTCACATCTGGAAGTGCACCTGGCCTCGAGGAGGGAAGAGGATTTTTTCCCCCTCCTCCAATTTTACCTCCAGTTCTACCCCAGCCTGGATTCCATGGCTTTATTGTGGGTGCAGGACCTAGAAATAAGGAGAAATTTCCTGAAAGTGAGAACAAGCAATGGAACGACTTGCCTTCAGAAGTTGTGGGAGCTTCATCACTGGAGGCTCTCAAGAAGAGACTGGACAGCCATCTGTCAGAAATGGTGTGTAGGGTCTCCTGCTTGGGGGGAAGATTGGACTAGATGACCTACAAGGTCCCTTCCAACTCTGTTATTCTATTCTATTCTACGATATGGGCAATTTGATCTGAATAGAAATCCTAATCCCTAGAGACAGTTTGAATTAAAACTATCATTTTATTTATTGAAAGAGAGAGAGAGAGAGAGAGAGAGAGAGAGAGAGGAAAGAAAGAAAGAAAGAAAGAAAGAAAGAAAGAAAGAAAGAAAGAAAGAAAGAAAGAAAGAAAGAAAGAAAGAAAGATGAGAGAGACACAGTGGCAAAAGGAGAATGGGACAGGAAAAGAGCTGACTTAATCCCAATACTAACACAATATTGATTCGCATTCATGTATGGCTGCTTGTTGACGTGTGTTGCATACAATGTATGGTTTCAATTAGGTGTTCCCTTCCAGGGGTAGGGCACTCGTGCTAGAAAAGAGATAGAGTTTAGCAGGGTCTAATTTTATGTAAAGTAAAACGCCCCAATGCCAAGCACATGAGAGCAGGGGGGAAACAAATGCAGATTTGGGCAAATGAAAATATTATTTTTAAAGCGTCTTGGCTGCCAGCCTGAAAAACAAATGGGATTTACCTCTAAAGCTAATTATTCTAGCTTAATATCTGTCCACAGGCACATCATGAGACATCTGTAATGAAAAACTACTTCTCATAGACCACGTCAAGTCCTTGTGTATTCTATTAAGCAGCGTTCAATGTATTTACCTAATAGCTTAGCCTGAGATTTGTTTTGCTGTGCTGAAACAAGATTTATGGAATTTTTGCAGGTGGCGAATAAAAAACAACAACAACAACACCCTTTGGCTTGTTCTTTTGAGATGGTCTACGATGTGCAAAATGCGTAATAAAGCACTGAAAGTGAACAGGTTTTATACAGAAAGAAACCTTCAGCATTGACTAGGTACATACCACTAGCACATTTTCTCTCTCTCTCTCTCTCTCTCTCTCTCTCTCTGAGAGAGAGAGAGAGAGAGAGAGAGAGGAAAAAAAAAAAAACGGGAACGTCCAAAAATAACGGACCTGCGTCGACCTAAATGTGACATAAATTATTTTGTAATCATCGGTGATCCCTGACTTTATACATTGTATTCAGAAAAAGTCATTTTATTAAGGTATTTAGATGTATACTTCAATAAAAAGAAAAGAAAAAAAAAGCAAGTGCCATATATCTATAATTTAATTTAATTATAAACGTAGCCTATGAGCTCCGCTGCTCACCCCCCCACTCCATCTTTTGAATTTAATAGAAGTAAAACTTGTCCATAGTTGATTGTAGATCAGTGTTTGCAGTTCTGGAATGTATTGGGCCTCCCAGCTATCTATCACATTTGGATAAACTGTGGGGGAGGGGAAGGAAGGGAGAGACCTAACTGCTGTAAGGATTTGCAAACCCTCAATGAATGAATGAATGAATGAAGATGGAAGGGGGCGTGCCATATTCTCTAGGTAGACTTAAGAGCTGAACTCCATTCACCATTTTCATTTGCAGATAGATTCTTTGGAGCTTTGCAAAAGAAAATGGGAAATCATGGACTTTCTACAGCAGTGGTTCTCAACCTGTGGGTCGGGACCCCATTTGGGGTTGATCGACCATTTTTGTGTCATCGGTAAGCATCTGATGGGGATGGGGAGGCACGTCAGAAGGATTCTTGTTGCGGGGGAAGAGGAGGAACGAGAATGGAAAAAGTTCCATTATCCTGTACTCCAGACAGCTGTGACATCTATCATTTGTAGTTGTAGATTCATATTGGTTACATTCACACACATGGAGTTGTCCTATTTTCTGGATATGTTCAATGCATTGAACCATATATTGATAAACACAACCCCTAAACAGAAACTACAGCTTGGTGCTTACTCTAGATACTTAGCATGATGACTTCCAGGTACGTAAGATGACCTCTAGACCAGTGGTTCTCAACCTGTGGGTCGGGACCCCATTTGGGGTTGATCGACCATTTCACGGGGGTCGCCAAGCAAGGCTGTCCGCCATTTTTTTGTCCGCCATTTTTCCCCCCTTTTCCGGCGGGTGCCTTACCTCCCTTGGGCTGGGCCAGCTGGTGGTCGGCCTGCTCCGTCTCTGCCGCTTGCCAGCTATGCCTCGGCCGGCGCAGGGGGCGGAACCACACATGCGTGGCGCTCCCAGGCAGGGAAAGTCCTCGACTTACGACCGGTTGGGTAGTCCTCGACTTACGACCGGCTTAGTCCTCGACTTACGACCAGTTGGGGTCGCAGCATTAAAAAGGTTGAGAACCAGCCTTTGATTGGCAGTAGTTAAGTCAGAGGACTTTCCATAAACAACTCCCTGATTTATTTATTTTTTATTTTTTTTAAAAAAAAAAAACTAAGATGCTAGGCTTTTAATCTGAGCTTTGTTCTGGAAAAAGCTATGGACTTGCCTCATCACCATATTGAGAATTCATTGACAGATCAGTAATCCATCTGGACTCAGTTCCGGAGGAAGCTTCAAATGACAAACAACTGAAATGTAAAGGACACAAATATTGATGTTAAATACAAAGAAAATACTGTCTGATCTCAGCGATATAACATTGTGATTCTTGGGCTGCACCAAATTATGGTTTGTGTTGCAACAGCTTGGATTGCTTATCAAGAAAGACTTTAGCGCAAGAAATGGGTTTCTCCCTAAGCATCAGCTAATCCATCTGGGTTGCTTGGTGCCAACTTCTCAAGTTTTCAGCACCATCTAAAAATTCACCAAGGGTTTAACTCTGTTAAAAAAAAAAGAAGTCAATTCCTTGCTTGGCAACATTTGGAAGAAAATTGAAAATAGAATTGCTGATAGATGCTTGCTGTCTCACAGACCTACAGAGATAACACTCTGAATATTGTGCACAGTTCTTTTCACTGCCCCTTAGTTAGAAAAGATGCTAGACAGGGCAATCGCAATGACAAGGGAGCTTCAAAAGGTCCCCTGCAAGGAAAGCCTGTAGCAACTGGCATTCCTTCGTTTGAAATGAAAGAAAGTAAAGGAGCGCATGATTGTATATAAATCATATAGGGCATCAATGAGAGGGGGGGGGAGAAGAAAGAAGAAAGAAAGAAGGAAGAAGGAAGAAGGGAGGAGGAGGAGGAGGAGGAGGAGGAGGAGGAGGAGGAGGAGAAGGAGAAGGAG
>NW_015387705.1:83387-119416 GCF_001527695.2 Protobothrops mucrosquamatus
AGAAGAAGAAGAAGAAGAAGAAGAAGAAGAAGAAGAAGAAGAAGAAGAAGAAGAAGAAGAAGAAGAAGAAGAAGAAGAAGAAGAAGAAGAAGAAGAAGAAGAAGAAGAAGAAGAAGAAGAAGAAGAAGAAGAAGAAGAAGAAGAAGAAGAAGAAGAAGAAGAAGAAGAAGAAGAAGAGGAAGATTCCCCCCCCTCCAGTGTGAGAACTTGAGTCATCCACCAAAACTTAATGCAGAAAGCTGAAGGAACTTACTCTTTCACATAGCACATAACTAAACTGTGAAATGCACTGGCAGAACATGGAATGGCAGCCAAGTTGAATGTTTTTAAGAGAATAGCCATATAGAGAATCAGGCTCTATATGGCTATTAAAGAGGATCACATTTTACAACCAGCAGAATTCTAAGTCAAGGTTCGTCAAACTTGGCCCTTTTATGACTTGTGGATTTCAACTCCCAGAATTCCTCAGCCAGGGATGCTCTTTACCATGTAATCAAAACCCCAGCTCCTTTTTGACATTCATTGATGCACATAAAAAAAAAGAAATGAGGCTTCCATCTCACAATTGTGGCCACCAACTTGTCTTTTTCGTCCCCATTCCTGTTGTACAACAGGCAGCCCACCCATATTTGCAATAAGCTATATTTTAAAAACAGAATCGGCCCCGTTGTAATTTGCACTCAACTTTCCAAGTAATAAACAATTTGCCCAATTAAGAGGCACCTGGAGAATTCCAATTCTTGCCCATTCCTTCTCTTGTTCTTTGAATAGTTGTAATATTGCCCATCATGGATCTTGGGTTTTCTTTTTTCTCACAAGCTGGCATGGGCTGTCTTTGATTCATAGGGGAACTATTATCATAGGAATTGCTCAAGCTCATCGGAAAGTGGATTCTTAAGATTCCTAAGTCATTGTTGCTTCCTTTTATTTCTGGGAAATCCTTCTTAAATATTTATTTAGGATCGCCTAAGAATCTAGGCTACTTTAAAGCTACTTTTTTTTATTTTAAGTATCTTGCTACATGCTAGAATTATTTAATTACTTCTGCAAGCAAGTTTAAGGAAAAGCTTATCCCAATCGCCTAGCATGGCCTAAAATAAGATTATTTACAATCCAATCTAAGGAGTGCTGACTGGTAATGTTGGCAGCTAAAGCTGCCTCAGCATTTAAATTCCCACTTTTTCTGGGCAAAAACCCAGCAGGCTGATTCAATTAAACTCTTTATGTTATATATTACCCAGAAGTTCACTATCTGCAGCGATTCACAGAGACTAAAGCCATGCCTTTATGATTGCAATTTGGTAGCAAGACAATTTTTTTTTTCCCAGGGACTCTTAGTTGAACTGCCGTGAAAATGACAAGGAAGCAGCATCTGATTTGATGGTGGTCTTTGCAAAAGATACATGCTGCCCACTCCCCAGTCAAAAATTAAACATAATTTCAAAACCGTGAAAAAAAAAAAAGATTGTTCGCCACTCCTGGGGCTGCTGATCTACACTTGGGGTGGAAAATATAATCACTTCCAGGGCAGACGTGGCTCAGAACAATAGGCCCTTTTTCTCTTTAAAATAGCTACAATGGAGGCATTGTCACCCATGTCAGCATCTGCAGTTGTGAAGAATATATGTGGCTCAGGGTTGAATTGTTGGGTTCTTGGTGTTTTCCGAGATGGCTTCTCTCCTTGCTGATGTTTCATTACCAGACTAGGTAGCACCATCAGTGCAACATCTGGCGATGAAACATCTGCAACAAGAAAAGCCATATCAGAGAGCAATCAGAGCCCAAAAATGTAAGCTTCTTTAAGCCAAGTTTCTCCAATGGGATGTTTGGTGCTCCAGATGTGTTGGGTCTACAACCTTCTAATCAGTGATTCTGGGAATTAGAGCAAACATGTGGAGGGCATGAGATAAAAGATAGCAAATTTTATTATTGAAGGCACATTGTGTTCTGAAATTCTGTATCCTGAACTGGATGATAATCCCATCCTGTTTACGGTTACAGTCAGTGCTGCAGCTTTGTTCCCTTCCTTCATTGGACCACATGGCTATATTTACATAATATGCTAACCTTAGTTCGGTTAAATGTTGGTCAGCTTTTTTTTATGCTTATGCTATGGTATGAACCTCCAAACCATCCACATCAAAGCGCAAAGGTTTCAAAATGTTGATCAATGCAAATAATATAAACAAGCATGTATCGCAATGAAATTCCTGGAACAGGATGTTTGCTGCAAATACATAAGTCACCACATTTGAGTTGAGTACATTGTCATATACATTTTATCTTTTGTTCTATGGAGATTCTCAGTCATCCAGGTCATGGATGTCCCCAAGGTGCTTTTTCAAAAGGCAAACTGGACTTTGTTTTTCTTTGAGGATGTTTCACTTCTCATCCAAGAAGCTTCTTCAGTTCAGACCAAATGGGAGTGGATGGAAGGATTTATATTCCTTGCACTCATCTGGTCATTGGTACTCTTTCTGAGAGTGCTAAATTCCAGTTGCCTTTTGAAAAAGCAGCTTTGGGATTTTATCTTTTGCACACTTCCCATCCTATGCAAAGGGTTCATTGTGCGGTGGGTAAAACAAAACAAACAAACTCAAGATGGCAGAACACCCCTTTTGTTTATGCTTTGACTTCTCTCTTTCCCTCTCTCACACACATACACACACACTCATACACATACAAAGTGATGGGGCTTTGATAATATGTTCACGACTGCCTTATTGACCTTTTTTGACTCTTCTCCTGCAAACACGCCTGCTTTTGTCAATGTCCAAGGACTTATGTTCTCAGTTTGCATTTTTTTTCCGTTATCCTGAAGCCTTCTTGGCTGTCTACATTTCTTAATGTGAAAAAAGCTCTATCAGAGGTCTTCTAGTCCTGCTTCTGCTGAAGCAGGAGACCCAACAGCATTTCAGTCAAATGCTTGTCCAATATCTTCTTAAAATCGTCCAGTTTTGGAGCCCCTACAACTTTTGAAGGCAAGCCTGTTCCACTGATTCATTGTTTTGTCAGGAATTTCCCCCTTAGTTCTAGATTGGTTCTCTTTAAATTATTAAATATTCATTCTTTATGTGCATGAACTGAAGAAGCTTCATGGATGAGAAGCGAAACATCTTCAAGGAAAAAACAAAATCCAGTTGAAAAAGCACCTTTGGGACAACCATGACCTCCTGGATGACTGAGACTCTCCATAGACATGTTCAGGTCCATATTGCAAGAAGACTCAGTATTTAAATGCTTATTAATATATTTAATTGCCATTGCAAATAATAAGATGAGATCCAGTTTTGCCTTGGATGGCACCCTCTGCTTCTTCTTGCAGTATGGATCTGAACATGTCAGAACTGAAGAAGCTTCTTGGATGAGAAGCGAAACATCTTCAAGGAAAAAGCAAAGTCCAGTTGCCTTTTGAAAAAGCACCTTTGGGATAGACCTGAACACCAGACAAAAATCCAATGAAGTCCTCCCATATTTTTTTTTAAAGATACCACTCTTTTCTATTTTTTAAGCCCCCCTCCCCACACCATTTTCTTTAGGAGATTGTTTTTGATGGCTTTTTCTTTCTTTCTTTCTTTCTTTCTTTCTTTCTTTCTTTCTTTCTTTCTTTCTTTCTTTCTTTCTTTCTTTCTTTCTTTCTTCCTTCCTTCCTTCCTTCCTTCCTTCCTTCCTTTCCATTCCCCTTTATTAGATGCAAAAACCAGGAACATCTCCAGTGTTCCTAGTACAGTCACACTACGAAGGCATTACAACACCCGCAGTTTTTACCTTCAAGTCTTTTCTCCAAAGATCACAACATTCATTTTTGCTTCCAGCTTTTTTGTGCAAGGGGCCAATGTTTTTTTGTCCAAGTTCCCACTATCACCCCAAGTCCCCTTTCTGGCCACAGACGAAGTGCTCAGAACTTAACGGGGCATATATGAAATCCCTCCATTGGGTGAACCCTAAAATAACAACCTCAAAATCAGAGCCAGCTCCCTTTGCCAATATTTGACAATCTTAGCTTCTGCTTATCTTACCCCTCCCTCCCTCCCTCTTCTTTTCTTTCTTTCTTTCTTTCTTTCTTTCTTTCTTTCTTTCTTTCTTTCTTTCTTTCTTTCTTTCTTTCTTTCTTTTTTCCTTCCTCCTGCCCTCCCTCTCTTTTTCTTTCTTTCTTTCTTTCTTTCTTTCTTTCTTTCTTTCTTTCTTTCTTTCTTTCTTTCTTTCTTTCTTTCTTTCTTTCTTTCTTTCTTTCTTTCTTTCTTTGAAGGGCCCTGGCAAATGTTTCCAGTCTACTGAAGGCCATCCTCCTGTTCTGATGAGCTTCTTTACTTTCAGCAGATTGTTTTAATCAGGTTTTCAAAACCAGCCCTGCATGCTTCATTGCAGCAGCCCCGAGACAATGAACTGGATGTTGCTTCGACAGGAACATCTGACTGACTTTAATAGATTTTATGAGCCAGTGTAGTGCTTTCACATTAGATGCAGTTTTACATCTGAGCGATATCCCGGGTATTTAATCTGTACAAACAGTGCAGATATAGGAGTGGGTGAGGGAGAACACTGACCCCTGAAGACCTTCCTAAGAGATGCATTTCATTTTAATAAGGAACGTGGCGGCCATTTAATTTTTTTTTTCTCCTGCAGCAATGCTCTCAGGACGCTGCCTTTCGAATGTGATGCTGCTGACTTTGTCTCTCCTTTCGGCTACGTCTCTTTTCAAGAGGAGTTTTTTTGCTGGAATATTGTCTCCCTGTCTCACTAAGCTTTTGACTTTTTTTCTTTTTTTTTTGCGGTTTCAGGACAGAATATAAATTGGAATGAAATGCAGGGATTTCCCCGTCCTCACGCCACAGCCTCCCCACTAGGGAAAGAGGACGTTTCGTTCAAGGCCTTTAAAAACAACCATTTAGGTATGCCTAGTTTCCTAATTTTTAATTTCTAATTAAATTAACGGCTGCAGGACTTGGGTTTGGCTACTTTAAAGAAAAGAGGAAACAGGGGCGACACAATAGCAGTATTCCAGTATTTGAGGGGCTGCCACAAAGAAGAGGGCATCAAACTATTCTCCAAAGCACCTGAAGGCAGGACAAGAAGCAATGGATGGAAATGAACCAAAGAGAGAAGCAACCTAGAACTAAGGAGAAACTTCCTGACAGTGAGGACAATCAACCAGTGGAACAGCTTACCCCCAGAAATTGTGGACACTCCATCACTGGAGGTTTTTAAGAAGAGACTGGACATTCACCTGTCTGAGACGGTATAGGTTCTCCTGCTTGAGCGAGGGGCTGGACTAGAAGACAACCAAGGTCCCTTCCAGCTCTACTCTACTCTACTCTACTCTACTCTACTCTACTCTACTCTACTCTACTCTACTCTACTCTACTCTACTCTACTCTACTCTACTCTACTCATTCCCTGATAGTCAGAACAATTAATAAGTGGAATGGCTTGCCTTCTGAACATAGAACATCAGAGTTGGAAGGGACTTGGAGGTCTTCTAATGCAACCCCCTGCTCAAGTAGGAGACCCTATATCATATCAGAGAAAAGGCTGTTCAATCTCTCCTTAAAAAGGAGCTTCCAGTGATGGAGCACCCACAACTTCTGGAGGCAAACCGTTCCACTGATTAATTGTTCTCACTGTCAGGAAATTTCTCCTTATATTTAGGTTGCTTCTGTCCTTCAATAGTTTCCATTCATTGCTTCATGTCCTGCCTTCTGGTGCTTTGGAAAATAGATTGACTGCCCTTCTCTTTGTGGCAGTCAAAGAAATCAACCAAAACTAAGTTGGGCTTACTTATAGCCTATTGATTTCAGGAGGCTATTGTAAATTTGACTGTGCCTGGATTTACAATCAATAATCCATATTTTGTTTTGTTCTGTTTTTCAGAGTTGCTTGTGAAAAGGATTGCAAGAACATCTAAGATGTTGCTTATTTATGGTATCACCATAACATTCCTCAACTGAAATAGCCCCTAGAAAGGAGATATAAATAATACATCAAAGCAACAAGGTCAGTATGGGAAATTTAGAAATATAACACAGAGAGAGACACATGCATAGAGAAAGACAGAACTAGCTATTAAAATCAGCAAATTAATGAGGAGCTGGGTAAAATGGTTTTGGGAAATTCTTCACCAAATTCGCAGAAATTGGGTGGGTGGTTTGGCCAAGTACCTCCAGGGAAGAGAGGAATTTCTCCCATAATTTCTGGAGGAGAGGATTTAAGCTTCACAGCAAAAGATTACATTTCAGCCCTGAGGGGTTTTTACTGAAATTCTCTCCTTTCAGAGAATTTCTAAAGCCAACTGCCTTTCATCAGACTGGATGAGAACTGGAAAAAGATGAACCTGAAGTTCACCTGTACTCTGTACAAATAAAAGAAGCCTGGGAAACAAACAAGCATACAAACAAACAAACAAACAAACAATTTCTGTAGGCATAAAATAATAATCCACTTACAACACAAAAGCTTTGTTTTAACCACAATATGAATAACCTAGAAAAACAAAAAAAAATAGTATTAGATTCCAGATTCCTGGAATAAGGAATCAGCTAAACAACCCATCATTTTTTTGTTTGATTCCTTACCTATTTCAAGAATAAGCCAAGATTTTGGTTTAGGCTAATGAGCAGCCATACTTAAAACAAGCCAGGGTGCATTTTATCCACAAATCATATATTTGTTCCAAAAATAAACTCTGGTTTCTTTTTTAGGGCACATTTTATCAACCAGACACCACAGAAGTTATAATTAAAATTACATTGATTATATGTGAAGCACAGCATACTTGGCTCATGACATGAACTAGGCCATTTCTGAAAGTAAAAGTCTCTCCTTGGCAGTATTTTCTTATTTTTCACCTTACATTTTGTTGCTAGTTTTGCAGTTTTTTTTCTTCTTGTTTTATGTTTTTGGCCTTTGGGAATATTGCATAGATAACTTCTCCAGGGTTGCCTCTTTGAATAATGGAAGGATCACAGGAGAAATTATCTTGGTTCCTCTCCCCCTTATATTTGAGGTAGCAATTCCTGATTTGGGAACCTCCTAAGTCCATAAAATTTTTGCTATGTCTAATTTATTGCTTCATTTGTGACTGCTGCTACAGCAAGGTAAATTTATTCTGATTTGCACAAGCGAACTCCCTCCTGTGACAGTGACTAATTATTACCTCAGTTAAAATAATGAAAGTGTCGGAAAGTGTCCGAATGCAATTTGTTAGGAAAACATGTGGCATGCTATGTTACCTCAGCCCCGAAAAAGCCTAAGTGATCAGAAAGCATGGCAAATTAAGATATTGTTCCCCCCAAAGGTTACAAATCGAAGGGGAGAATTTGCGAATATCTGAAGGCCGGAGAAAGGAATTCAACAACCTAACAAAAATGTTTTGATCGTTTTTCCTCAGAAGAAAGAACCATTATTTTGACTGGGCCAAATTAGGTTGAGAATTCATGATAAAGGAGGTAGAGATAATTTTCATCCTTGTTTGTTGGCGATATAATGAAAATGAATCGGTGTAGCTCTCCTAGTAGAAACTACACCAATAAAGAAATACTTGAATATTTTGTTATGGATAAGAGTCAGGTACAAATGCCTTTAAACAGAGAAGAAAGTTAAAACCATTCTGAAAATGCTGTATATTCGGGTATTCTCTGTGTTCACATCAATTCAGATTGAATCCAGTTTGCCAGCTGAGACCAGTGGTAAGTGGTAAGACCAATTTGAGGAAAATTAGAGGCATTGCAGCTACATCATAACCTTGGACATCAGCTAGACTGGAGAGCCAACAGCCTATTAATCCTGTCCTAGACTTCCCCTAACCTATTTTTAGGAAGAAAAAATAAGTTCAGCCCAGCACTCTATGTACCATCATTGGCTGGATATAACCATAGAGCTAATTCCCAAAAATGTTGCCCAACAAAACCACATTGGTGATTTTATGGGCTTGTATTCATTTATGTACAAATGTTGCACCACTTTTCTTCTTCTGAGTAAAGGTGGTTTACAAGATTATAGCAAAACATACAGCAAAACCAATTTGATGTAATGGTTAAGGCACCAGGCTTGAAAGCAGAAGACTGTGAGTTCAAGTCCCACATTAGCCATGAAAGCCAGCTAGGAGATTTTGGTCAATCACTAGGAAACAGTGAGTTTTAGTCCCGCCTTAGGCATGGAAGTTGATTAGATGACTTTGGGCCAAGAGACAGTGAGTTCTAGTCCTGCCTTAGCCATGAAACTTGGCTGGGTGACTTTGGGCCAGTGACTCTCTTTCAGCCCAAGTCACCTCACAGGTTGTTGTTGTGGGGAGAATAGGAGAAGGAAGATGTATTGGCTATGTCCACCCTCTTGAGTTATTTGTAAAAATCATAAAAACAGGATACCATCAAAATAAATCACGACAGGCACACAAAAGTAAAAGTAAAAATAGAGTTTCATCCCCATTACAAAAAAAAATAAAATCCAAACAACTGGCCCTAAGACATTCTAATCAACCGTGCCAAATCAACAGCTCTTAACGTTTTGTATAGATTAACCTCCCTACCGCCCCCCCCTCCACTTAGCCATATGGTACATTCCTGAAATTTATATCTGCCAGTTTGAATGTGGAGTTGTGCCTGTAATCCACAAACTGTTTAACCTTAAGCAGATTTTGATTCTTTAAAAAAACACCTTGAGCTGAGGAAGCTGAGGAAATTTGCTAATTATTAAAGTCTGAAGTAAGACTTTCCAAACGATAGCCACTCCTTGCCCCCCCCTGCACTGAAAATTGACTATTGGTAAATGGGCAGAAAGAAGCTTTCATAAATGCCTGGTTTTTCCCAAGTGATCTATCTAACTGAAAATGAGACAAGCCAGCTGCACGGTGAAGATGGAGTATGAAATTCCAAACTTCCTGTGTTATGGTCCAGAAACAAGCATTCCGGGGACTTAATATATTTTTAAGAGTCTGCAATAAAAAAAAATATGCATTCCAGTTTGGTACAGAATTCTCTTGATTCAGGGAAAGGAAGGCATGCTCTGCTCATATTGTCGTGACATCCAGTGAAACGAACCTTTAATTTTAATCTCCCTTAAGTGTGGCCTTCACAAGATTTCAACACCCCAAGAACACTAGAACATGTCAGAAGAGCTCCTACTGTTTTATTTTCAAATATTCCTCGTTCCGTTTGATGGAAAGTCAGTTGCTTTTGCATCTTGTTTTCCAGAGTAGGAAAAAAAGCCAGTGTCATTTTCATAGGTAATAACTGCATGTGTCTTTCAAGATATGGTCTTCTCTCCAGTGGGTGCAGATTCCTTAGCTTCCCACTGTTGACTTAAATCCTCAGGAGGTCATCATGAGAAAATTCCTCCTTCAGAGGAAAGACTACGTATGGGCAGCTAAGACAGCTAGAGAGTGATTGAGACAAGAAATTTAATAACCCTGATCACTGTGGTAAACAAAGTCCAAGGAAAACAGAAAGCCTGGCTGATTTTACAGCTGTAGGGTACACATTTTTCTTTTTTGTCTTCCAGAATAACAGAATAACAGAGATGGAAGGGATCTTGGAGGTCTTCTGGTCCAACCCCCTGCATAAGCAGGAGACCCTATACCATTCCTGACAAATGGAGATAGGTAGTAGGTAGGTAGGTAGGTAGGTAGGTAGGTAGGTAGGTAGATAGATAGATAGATAGATAGATAGATAGATAGATAGATAGATAGATAGATAGATAGATAGATAGATAGATATCTGAACTGCATTTGGATATCTTCTAATCCAATCCCATGCTCAAGCAGGAGACCTTACACCATTCCAGACAAGTGATAGTCCAGTCTCTTCTTAAAAGCCTCCCGTGATGGAGCACCCACAACTTCTGGAGGCAAGCCATTCCACTGGTTAATTGTTCTCACCGTCAGGAAATTAATCCTTAGTTCTAGGTTGCATCTGTCCTTAATTAATTCAGAATAACAGAATAACACATTTGGAAGAAGCCTTGGAGCAGGAGACCCTATACCAGTGGTTCTCAACGTATGGGTCGCGACCCCATTTGGGGTCGATTGACCATTTCACGGGGGTCGCCAAGCAAGGCTGTCCGCCTTTTTCCCCCCCTTTTCCGGCGGGTGCCTTACCTCCCTTGGGCTGGGCCAGCTGGTGGTCGGCCTGCTCAGTCTCTGCTGCTTGCCAGCTACGCCTCGGCCGGCGCAGGGGGCGGAACCACGCATGCGCGGCGCTCCCGGGCAGGGAAAGTCCTCGACTTACGACCGGTTGGGTAGTCCTCGACTTATGAGCAGTTTAGTCCTCGACTTACGACCGGTTTAGTCCTCAACTTACGACCGGTTTAGTCCTCGACTTACGACCGGTTGGGGGTCGCGGCATTAAAAAGGTTGAGAACCACTGCCCTATACCATTCCAGACAAATGGCTGTCCAATCTCTTCTTAAAAGGCTCCAGTGATGGAGCACCCACAGCTTCTGCAGGCAAGCCGTTCCATTGGTTAATTGTTCTCACTGAACGGGGAACTGCATTCAATCTTGCCTGATTCTCAGAGAACGCTTGGACAGGTCTTTGGAGTTTTCTTGGCAAGGCTTTTCCGAAGTGGTTCGCTACTGCCTCCTTTTAAAAAGGCTGAGAGAGTGACTGGCCCAAGGCCACCCAGCTGGCTTTGTGCCTAAGGTGGAACTAGAATTCACCATCTCCCAGTTCCTCATCTGATGCCTTAAGCACCCCACCAAACTGGCTGCCAGAGACCACCTTTCAAAATATGCAATAATGATTCCATGACTTTAAGACAAATTGAACGGTTTCTGCTTGTTTGTTTCTTTTAACTTGAAGAATATAAGTAAATGAAATGGAAGCCTGTACATACAGGGCAGTTTTAATTGTTGCATGCTTGGTCTTATTAGGACATTGTAAAGTATGAACCACCCTAGCAATTTTGTTATATTTAATAGGTTTCCAAGTGCAGAATAAAACTGGCTGGAACACCGTAATATCTGTTTACAGTTACCTCTGGGAACAGTGCCTTATTATTAGATTACGCTGTACAAGATTAGACCACTCAATAAGGGAATTGTTACACACACTGCCTGCCATTTGAAATACCTGGTTGCTGAAGTGGGTTTGTTTCCCTTCTGAAATTCCTTTAGGACCACCTTCATAGAAGCTTTGGTTAAAAATGTCCACAGATCGTAAAATTGACAAGGTTGCAAGCTGCAGCATAGTTTCCATGTTAGAGATGTGGGGGCTAGGGATAAGGGAGTAGAGATAAGGTGATCTACAGTCACACCATGACAGGCAAGAATGAGAGATAAGCAGAAGTTATTGAATCAACAGTGGCTCAAGCCCCCAAACATTTAAACTAACACTTAGTATCATCCTGAAATGATGGGCTTTGTCTCATGTTGCCTAAGTTAGGGGTGTCAAACTCGCAAGGTCACGTGATGTGTTGCAACGTATCACGACTTTTTTTGCCATTGCCGGCAATGGGAAGGGTGCGGTTTTGGCATAATGCATCCGGCCCGCGGGCCAGCAGTTTGACACCTTTGGCCTAAGTCAAGAATACTAAAAGAATTAGATCACTGCGAATTCCTTCTTCTCCTGATCTAGATCAGAGGTCTCCAAACTTAGCAACTTTTAAGACTTGTGGATTTCAACTGTCTGGTTGAGGAATTTTGGGAGTCAAAGTCCACAAGCCTTAAAATTGTCAAATTTGGAAACCCCCTTATTTAGATCCATGATTGGACCAGAATACAACTAACCTAACAGGTTTCTACAAGATCCATGAGACAATCTTCAAAAATTTATAGTCGTTCTGAGACTAAGATGGGCAGTCTCTAAATCTGATAAGCAAATTAAAATAAATAAGTAAATAAATATAGTGATCTGGAGAGAAAACAAATCTTCAAAATGCTTATAAAGTTTCCATTATAAGCCATACGGATGTCATGACATTATTCACTCAAAGGATTTGAATGATGTAATTTTCAACGTTTATCCTTTTTACTATGATGTCATGATATGTAGGAGAAGGAATGGCAGAAGCTGGGTTGTGAAAAGAGGGATCAGACTAGAATCCCTACATAGCCACAAGCAAGTTAAGTTCAACCCCCTTGAGTGTTAGTCTAACTCTAACTAGGTGCTGACCATTATTTGAGAATATTCATATACATAGGCTTTTAGCAATAAATCAGCTTAATTGTCTAGTTTAATGAAGAGAAGGACGAGGGGTGACATGATAGCAGTGTTCCAATATCTCAGGGGCTGCCACAAAGAAGAGGGAGTCAAGCTATTCTCCAAAGCTCCTGAAGGCAGGACAAGAAGCAATGGATGGAAACTAACCAAAGAAAGAAGCAACTTAGAACTAAGGAGAAATTTCCTGACAGTGAGAACAATTAACCAGTGGAACAACCTGCCTCCAGAAATTGTGGGTGCTCCATCGCTGGAAGTTTTAAAGAAGAGACTGGACAGCCATTTGTCTGAAATGGTATAGGGTTTTCTGCCTGAGCAGTTGTCCCTTCCAACTTTATTATTATTATTAATCCTCATGTGTGAATCTGTTCTTTCATGCCTGACATTACTGTATATGTGTTATACCACTGGCTCATTTCCCACAAACACACATTGGACCTTAAATATATCCTGGAAATTACTTAAATTCCTCAGTGTAATGCCGAAACCCAATGGAACCCGAATTATATGGACCTTTTTTTTTTTTTTTAGAAAACAAAAATGACATCTATGAAAGTGAAATATCTCCCTTCCAATCTGAGTGTCCCGGCCGATGCTTCTAAATGTCCTGAAGTCATCTGAACCCTTTGTAGGGATCTTACTCTATACAAACCAAGAAATACTCACATTTCATTGAAGCCATGGCTTGCTGTGTGGTACCAATGAAGCCCTGATATTTGACAGGTAGGAAAGTCCAAATGTTTCCACGGTGTCTGTGATATGGAAATGGAGAGAAACTGAAAGGACCTACTTCAGAATAGGACTGTCTGTTGCCCCCGAGGTCATCCCATTTCTTATACCTGCTCTACTTTCTCTGACTGACATTTTGGGTACGGCCTGCCACAGATGGGTGAATGCAGATCAAAACACATCTTGCCACACATCCGTTCTAAAAGTCAAGGTTGCTGCTGCTTCTGTCATAGAGTTTTCATTCTACTAACTCCACAGAGTTCTTCTTTCTTGTATCTAGGACAGAGGTAGAAAAAAAAAAGGAGAAGAGAGGAATAAAAGATATATTTGAACTCAATAAAATTGCACTTTTAGAACATCTGGTGCAACCCTCTGCTTAGGACCTGAGCAGAATAATTTCTTCTTAGTACAGAACGCCCTGTCAGAATTCTGGTCAAGACCTATGAATGAATGAATATTTGAGGAGCCACCACAAAGATGAAGGGGGCAAATTATTTTCCAAAGCACCAGAAGGCATGACAAGGGCCAATGGATGGAAGCTAACCAAGGAGAGATCCAACCTAGAACTAAGGAGAAATTTTCTAATGGTGAGAACTGCTTGCCTTCAGAAGTTGTGGGTGCTCCATCGCTGGAAATTTTCAAGAAGAGATTGGACATCTATTTGTCTGGAATGGTATAGACTTTCCTGCTTGAGCAGAGGATTTGGACTAGATGACCTCCAAGGTCCCTTCCAACTCTATGTTCTATATTCTATGTTCTATGTTCTAAGCCCCCCTGGGTTGTGTGTAGTGCTTCAGCAATGATTAAAAAATACTAGGAAGACTTTTTAAAATAGCTGCATCTTTCCTGGTATCATGTGACTCCCCTTTGGTGTTTTTCACATGGTCCTGGGATCCAGCATCATGTTCTCCTCAAAGGATTATAGAGAGGTGCTCCATCAGCATTATCACATAGTCCAAAACACAGTTGTGAATAACAGAAGCTGAAGAGGCACCAACTGATTTATTACAAGCAAGAGTGCCTTGGGACACTTAACTTGTCATGTCTGGATGGATCAGTGGCTCCTAATGATGATAGCTATGGCAGAGATAGGATGCCTGGTAGCGTTAGCTGCTGGAGAACAAAAATAGCATGGTGCAGAAATTTCTTTTTTTAAGGAGGTAGACCTTCAAAGACAGACAGTTTGGTGTGATGGTTAAAACCCCAGCTAGAAAGCTAGAGATTGTGAATTCTAGCCCCACCTTAGGTACAAATCCAGCTGAGTGATGGGCCAGTCACTCTCTTTCAGCCCTAAGAAGGAAGTAAGGGAAAACCACACTTCCAGAATCTTGCCAAGAAAACTGTAGGGACTACTCCAAGCAGTAACCAGGAGTCAATGCTGGCTTAGCAACACAAAAGACTTTCAGACCCCTTTGGATGATAGGGGCCCATCCAAAGTATGATTCCTTCTTTGATGTATTTCTGTGGAATAAGGCAATACATCTAATCAGTTAAACTAAGAGTTGGTTTAACAATATGTTGGTTTTCCCTATTTGACTTCAGCTTATTTTGCCTTTGACTTCAAGGGTTTTTTTTAAAAAACCTCTTTTACAACCTGACATTTCCTCTACGTGGTTTAGAGAGAAAAAGAAAAACTAGCAAAGATTTTCGTTTTATGTTTCTACCTACCCGGAAACTAAACTAGGTTTTCACCATTACCTGTGTCATGAGCCAGATAAATGATCGGAATTGTTGGTTCGTCGTGTCGTCCGTCTTCTTCCGTCTCGACAATAAAAAGTTTCTTTGGCCTAAGCATATTATTAACAAGTGTGTTGAGCTTCCTGGAGGCTAAATTCTTAGATCCCAGCCTGGTGTCTGGCTAAATTTCAGGTGGCTAGCTAAAAGTTGCGAAGTTGGCTGGTGGACTCTGGAGTCTAGTTTTGCTCCATCTTCATAATTAAAGCAATAATTTCTGACAGCAGTGAAATCCCCCTAGCAGCTAATGATTGTCTGCTGGGTTTGAAAACCCTGCGGCACGTTTGAGGACTTCTTAATCCAGCTGGCTGGAAAAGTCTGACCTTGAGGGTCACATTGTTTCTATTTTAAATTGTGTCTTTGTGTGTGTGTGTGTGTGTGTGTGTGTGTGTGTGTGTACCAGTCAGCTAGGATGAAAAAGGCAATGAATGTTAATATTTATTTACCTGTGCGGTGGAATAATATTAATTCTACCTGAGGAACAGACATACATTTTTGGATCTTTTTTTTTAATGTATATATTTTTTATAAAAATGTTTAAACCAGAGGATAAAAGCTAACACAAAGAAACAAAAAGCAAGGAAGGAGAAAAAACAAAAAGAAAAAGAAAGAAAGAAAGAAAGAAAGAAAGAAAGAAAGAAAGAAAGAAAGAAAGAAAGAAAGAAAGAAAGAAAGAAAGAAAAAGCAAACAGTGCAAGAAAAGTTAAGGAAAAAAATAGAAAAGAAAGGGGGGGAAAAAGTATAAAACAATTTCCAGTATTCTTCACAGCAGTTATAAGTGCAAATATATATTTAAACTAAAATTACATTGTATTACTCTTCTATAATCTATCCTGTCTAATCATCAGAACCATAAGTCACGAATTCATTTTTTCCAGTGTTATGCAAAAAGCCCGTAAGAGGCTTCCAGTTAGCAATAAACGTAGATAATGCCTTTTCTCTAATCAAATAAGTTAATTTATCCATTTCAGCAAAATCTATCAACATCACCAGCTATTCATCCACAGTGGATAGTGATGAATCTTTCCATCTTTGTACATACAATAATCTCACTGCTTGTGATCGGATATTGAAATAACCTTCCCTGGAACAGCTCATTTTACCTAATGTACCTTGGAGAAAGGACTACATTCTTCTTTTTCTGCTAACGCAATGAGGGAATATTAATTTAAACACTGCAGATATTCAAGTTTGCTCTGTCCTCTTTTGCGTCCTCCCCATTCTCAGAAGTGACATCCAGTGGGAAAGTTGCATGAGATGTAAAAGCTGTATAAAGGCTGTATCAGTAACATTCATTGGGGAGAAGGACTCAACCTTAGCAAGATGGTTATTCATTGATGCACATACAAAAGAGGCCAGTTTTACATCGTGAAGCTTGTTCTACCACAGGGGTGCTTCAAACTTGGCCCTTTTATGACTTGTGGACTTCACCTCCCAGAATTCCTCAGCCAGCTTGCTTATATTTGGGAAAATACACAGCATGGTCTTCAAAAAGCTGAAAGCATGCAGATTTTGAAGAAGACAAGTGGAAAATGCAGGGAAGAGATCACTGTTTGTATCCCACCTTCTTTATCCTGGTCTATGATCGTAAGAAAGATCTGATTGATTGCAGAGAAGAGATTTTAGCTAAGGTATAACACAAGCTTCCTAATGGTCCAACAATGGAGGGCTCTCCTTCTGTTAGTCCGGCAAAATTCAGACAGTCAATCAAGCAGCCATGTTAGAGAGGTATTCCAAAAAGCTAAGTCTTCAATGAGCAAGGATGGACTCAAAACTCTCTCTAAAACACCTTCTCACAACTAGAATGGTATCCGCTGCACCTTCCTCCTTTATTTTTCTTCCTCGCTCTGTTTCAAGGGTCTCCTCCACTCACCCCCCCCCAAGCTGCAAAGTAGCTGGCCCAGGCAGGAAGACAGCCACCCATTTCTGTGCCCACAAATAAATAAATAACTCATTAATCCGAAAGCCCGTTGAGGGTCAACCTGGCGATAAAAAGCTTTGATTTAAGCTTGAAGGGAAAGCAATGGGATGGTTGAGACACGGACAAGGCGCCCTCTCCTTTCCCTCTCCTCTCTCCCCCTACCCCCAGCATTTTTGTTTTGTTGTGTTTTCCTAAAAGAGACATATGTCTTTACCATCAGTTCGGTTTCCTGTGTTTAACCCTTGATATATCTCGCCTGATTACGGCTAATAAAGCTTGACAGTCAGAGGGTTAATCCAGACTCCTGATTTCTTCTCAGGAAACAACTTGTGCCCTGGAGAGCTTGCTGGCCCGCTGCAAGGCTATATCCCCCTAGGGTGCCATTGGAGCCAAGCACTGCTCTGTTCCTATTGTCTGCCAAACGGGCACCAATTAAGTCAACTGTTCTCCAATTAGAATTCGAAGGAATTTATCTTGTTCGGAACTCCCCAGCCCAAAGGGGGGGGTCCCGTTTATTGGAGTCAGTTACACAGCCGAGCACGCCCCAGAGTGAGGGGGGAAAGATGAAATAAATAAATAGAAGGGCCTCACTTGCAACGCGATACTCCTGGGTTTTTCCAGCAATCCATTCACATGGCTTAATTCGAGGAAGTGTGATGGAGACCTTGCTGGTCCCAAGGGAGCTTTTATTGGCAAATGGATTTGCACCGGACACCTGATTGATGGCAGCTTTTTAGGTATGTTCCTTTTAGTGAAACTTTGTCCCTGCCGTCACACAGACACCACAACTGACAGTGCAAAGAATGGAAGTGAGAAGGGTGGTCAAACAGAGGGAGAGCTGATCTGATGAGAGCTAATTATGTCATCTGAATATATACAGTATATTGCAGGAAAAAACACTTGCCAAGTGACTCAACTGAGCAAATTGATCTTTACATGGACTCAAGTATCAACTTGTTGAGTGTTGGACTTTTGTCCAAATAATACCAATGATCTACGACTGAGGCTGAAAGAAGTTTCATATGCACAGTAAAACAATTTTTTTTTAATTGATCTCTTGGATCTTTTGCAGAGGCAACTTTTCAACATAAAAAGATCAAAGTGGTGGAACACTAAAAAAAAATTTGCAATATCGGACCAGCTATGCACAATCTGAGATCTTTAGAAGTTCTGAGGTGGCCTTTAAACTTTACCACCGAAGTTCTAAAGTGGCCTCTAAACTTTAACACCAAAGTGTAATTCTTAATGATTGAGCAGGGGAAAAAATATACATACGTGAAGAGTCATTATCTTAAATGCATTGTTTTAATTGAAATAGAAATGGAAACACAGCAATTTGCTCCTTGTTCTGGGCCTGACCGTGATAGTTCTAGGAGAACATCTTAGAAGGATGTGTTCAGCTTGAGAAGAATGGATGGATGGATTTTAGACTCTGAATCTAAAATTAAAAAAAGAATGGATGGTATAATGTTAAATCAGAAGTGAGAGGGAAAATTCATATTCGAATTCACCCTTAACCAGGGGATGGCTTTGGGCCTATCATATTGTCTCCATCTAACCTACCTCATAAGTTTATTATGATGGTGGAGATAGGAAGAAGGAGTTCAATGTAGAATTGTAAATTGAATTCTTCCCTGATGTCTCTTATTACATGCACACACCCACATTTTTCCTTTTGTTTCATATTTATTTTCTTTGAATCCATTTTTCTCTCTCTCTCTGTGCCTGCACATTCTGAGAAAGTTTCTATCTGATGCTTTGTTTACTTAATTAATTTTTTTTTGGAATTTCTTATAGTGATACTAGTATCGAGATTCTTGTTGTTTACTAGAAACAACCTCTCAAATGTAAAGACCGAGCCAGATTTCTGAATACTAGCGGTCAGCCATAGGTTGACCTATTTATCAAAATATAACGAACCACAATTTAAATCTAAGGACCTTTCCGTAGTCTCGTTTAGTAAAGTCTTAATTTCTGCTTGACTCTCTATATTATCTTCCCTCATCCACACCTAATATGCAGCATTCCCCAGAAAAAGGAAGCAAGAAAAATAGAGATCGATTCTCTGCCAGTCTTGCAACAACTTTTCAAAGTTGCACAAATCTTAGAAGGGAAAAGTGCAGAGGAGAGCAACTAGGATGATTAAAAGTCTGGAGACTAAAACATATGAAGAACAATTGGATATGGCTAGTCTAGCGAAAAGAAGGACTGGGGGGGGGGTGACATGATAGCAGTATTCCAGTATTTGAGGGGCTGCCACAAAGAAGAGGGGGGTCAAATTATTTTTCAAAGAAGGCAAGACAAGAAACAATGGATGGGAACTACTCAAGGAGAGAAACAACCTGGAATTAAGGAGAAACTTCCTAACAGTGAGGACAAAGTGGAACAGCTTGCCTTCAGAAGTTGTGGGTGCTTCATCACTGGAGGTTTTTAAGAAGAGATTGGACAGCCACTTGTCTGGAGTGGTATAGAAGACCTCCAAGGTCCCTTCCAGCTCTATTCTGATTGATTGATTGATTGATGAAGTCTGAATCAAGTCCCTTTTCAGAGGATCAGTTGCCTGTTGACTACAGGATGCTGCAACTGGTTGTAAATGTGATCTTCTTGCCAAGCACCCAAAATGTAATCATATGACTACAGGGAGGGAGATGCTTCAGTTGTAACTTCAAGGACAGGTCATAAGTAACTTTGTTTGAATCCATTATGACTTTGAATGGTGGTTAGGTTGTCGGTCATTAACTTTCAGACTTGCAGGATTCTGTTACTGTATCCTTAGAATACGGTAGGATTCATTCATCATGTCATGTTTCCTGTCTTGTTGACCTGGAAGGGCTGACATCAGCTCACTTCAGCAGGGGGACCTCTTTATTTTTGCTATACTTGCAGTGAAGCCTTTCCCATAGGTCAAGTGGCCTGGTGGGATGCTTTGACTCACTAACTGTTTCAGTCTAGAAACGGATCCCTATCAAGTTGCTACCACCAATACTTGACAACACTGGCAATGAGGTGGATGAAGAAAATAAAGAGGCATCAACAGACATCCTGTAATGGGCCTCAATGGCCATCCAACTCTGCTGACCTCTGAGGCCAGCCTAGGTTTATAGATCCTCGCAATTTTGTATGCCAAGTCTGCATTCAATCTGTAACCTTGGCTTCTCTTGATTCAGGCTTACTATTAACAAGCACAAAATAGTTCCCCAGACAACAGCTTTAAGGAGTTTTACAAGATGAGATTTACTCCACCACAACTGACAACCTCACCAGAGAAGCTTATTAGAAATAAATAGAGCAAGACCCGGACTAAACAGTTTCCACCTCCTAGCAATTCTGGTGTTCCCAGGACTTTTGGGGAGGGATTTTTTTTCTTTTGCCCAAAAGGAAAAAAATGGAATTATAGTTTTCAGCTCAAAATAGCATAGTGGTTCACCCAGTGAGTGATGTTATCAATAGTATCTGGCTTTGGATTGGAAGATCATGCTGTAGTCCCCAACTAAGGATGAAATACCCCACTTTTTTAAGTAGGGAAGAGATTTTAAATCAGTGCAGTGCAGTATACACATTGGGAGAAGAGAAGAGAAGAGAAGAGAAGAGAAGAGAAGAGAAGAGAAGAGAAGAGAAGAGAAGAGAAAAGAGAAGAGAAGAGAAGAGAAGAGAAGAGAAGAGAAGAGAAGAGAAGAGAAGAGATGAGATGAGATCCTGGCATGACAAAGTCATTTGGGAAGCATTCATCTATCTATCTATCTCACTCTGATCCTCTGATTGGGCTCCATATCCTTAGGATCTCTCTATGCTAGGCAGGAGTGGAGACACCAATCAGCAACCCTTTTAATTTGCCACATCAGTTTTAGTGCTCCAATTTCTCAGCAGAATAATGGCCACCTGTTGAGAGTACAGATGTTGAACCACGCAGGAGGCCTTCCCTTCCTTTTAAGACCGAAGGAAGAGTTTCATTACATTTTGTAAACCTGTCAAGATTTATCACTTGGTCATGTTCTTTTGTGCTTGGTTTGTTTATACAATGTGTTCTTTACACTTTGGACCAAAGCTTCTCAAATTTCTACACTCAAAAATTTGCTCAATGGGCTTTTATCAAGTCAACTTCCCCACTAGATGGGAAAGAAAATTTGGCCATGAATGCAACTTGGGTTCAACCAGTGAAGAAAGGTCTAACATTTGATGTTCTGCATGCACAGATTTGATTTGTATTTGCATAAAAACATTAGACCTTGATGGAAAACTGGATCATAAATATATTTTTTTCCTCAGGGGTCATTAAATGGCATCTTATGTGATAGTTAGCTAGCTAGATGACAGATGATAAATAATAGATAGATAAATAGATAGATAGACAGACAGACAGACAGAGAGACAGACAGACAGACACAATTGATAGTGAGAGAGATGATAGACAGACAGATAACCAGATCCCCATTGGTATGTAAATGCCCTGTCACTCTTCTGAGGCCCTGTGACAACTATTTTAAGTCTAAAATGGAGTTCTACTCATTGACTTCCCTTTCTTTCTGATCACTGCTGATTAAAATTCGGGAGAAACATGATTTTGACACCACTAAGATTAATATTGATATAATGTCCCTATATTTCTAATGGGCACCTGCTGAACTGTTGTACTCAGCCATTAAGGCTCCTTTTGACACTAGAAGTGACTTCATAAATTCTTCCTTGCTGCACCAGAGATTGAGTGCAAGACACAAAATTAGCTTTTAAATTTTAGAGAATTCAGATCTTTACAACCATCTGCCTCTGTCCTCTTCTTCCCCCCCTTTTTCCCCCCTTTTTAAATACAGTATTACCTTGAAAATGAACATGGGACTTTCCTTCCCAGTGTTGATATGCAATTATAAGATCTTGGGGCCTTTTCAGTCTTGAGCATGTGTGGGAGGTTGTGTGAACAATACTTACTTTTTCTCTTTCTTTCTCCCTAGAGCAATTCTCAAGCAGCAGAGGGCAGGGGGGAAGGAGGGGGGGAGCTGGCTTCAACAGTTGTCTAGGCCCGCTTAGACCTTAGGAGGTCAAAAAGGTCAAGCTTTTGTGTGGCTGGTTCCTTGAGTTTCTTTACACTCTTTGTCTGCTAAGAGATCAATAACTGGGTTTTGTTTTATGCTCCTTCTGTTGAAAATGAAAGATATTCAGCCTCCAAATAAGAAACCACACTTGTTCTTTCTGGAGTTTTTATTGTGATACTTTGTGAAATGATTTTCAGGTTTTAGACTCTTGAATGAAAGGGCTTGAAATAGATAGGCACCCTGGGAGCAAATGGGAAAGATCCATTAAAAAAAAAAAAAACACCAGCCAGCAATAATGAGCATTTAACACAGAATAACAGAGTTGGAAGGGACCTTGGAGATCTTCTAGTCCAACCCTCTGCTCAAGCTGGAGACCCTATATCATTTTGGACAAATGGCTGTCCACCTTCTTCTTGAAAATCTATAGTGATGGAGCACCCACAACTTCCGAAGGCAAGCCATTCCACTGATTCATTGTTCTCAATGCCAGGAAATTCTTCCTTATTTTGAGTATGGATCTCAGAATATAGAATACATTATAACAGAGTTGGAAGGGACCTTGGAGATCTTCTAGTCCAACCCCCTGGAGCTCAAGCAGGAGACCCTCTACCATTCCAGAAACATGGCTGCCCAGTCTCTTCTTAAAACCTCCAGTGATGGGGCACTGTCCCAACTCACAAAAAGATGTTATGGAAAGTAGATGCATTTGGAAAAGTTCCATGTGGAAAAAAAGAAGCATACATAATTTTAGGAATTATAAATGCAGTGCCTACATAGATATATACATACACAAATAACATTGATTTGATTATGTATCATCAAGTCAGTGTTGACTCTTTGTGACCACCTAGATAGATAGATTTGCTCCAGGATTACTTTATATTTAGAAATAATGGTGCAGCTTAATCTCAGATAAGGAATAATCTTCCTGAGTTTAAATAAATTGGCTGAGAGAGGGTAGGGAAAAATAGCATATTCTGTTATTTTTTTATTTTTTAGTAACAAAAGTTCACACAAAAAAAGTACTAGAGTTTTACTGAGCTTCATGTCTGGAGCCTTTCATAATTGCAGTGTGGTCCTGGGAAAAAGACACAGCTGCTTTAAAGACCTATAGGTACGTCCTGTATTTGTGCTCTCATGAAGTGCCTTATTTAGTTAAAAAAAAAAAAAGTCTAATTTTGTTTCCCCTCCTTTTAGTTTTATGTGACAGCTGATCCAGTACAGATGAAAATATGTAAAACAGCTCAGCCTTTTTTTTAAAAAAAAATTCACAGTTGTGATTGAAAGCAGGCGAATATTGACCTTGGGATATACTATTATAGGGATACAGTGGGAAATTGTTGGTTGAGTGGGAGAAAATTAAGAAACTATGTAAATGGTTATTAACACTGCAAAATTTCACATGAGAAGTAAGTGAGGTCAGCCTTTAACAATTGTCCAACAGCTCATTGAATTCATCTAAATATGTAAAATACTACTCATATGTTTCCTCCGTTTCTCAAGTGTTCAAGCAGTTCCCATAAACATGTCTTAAATGCAACTTTTCAAACAGTTGGCTAAGGAATCTAATCAAACAGAGCTATGTAGGGCTTTTCCAATTCTTCTCTCCCATTTCTTTTTTAAACACAAGAACCGTTTTTAAATGCCTGAAAATAATTGTTGAAGATAAATTAACTGAATCATAAGTGAAATTAGATGGATTTTGGAAAAGTTAGGCCCTATGCATTAGCTATGCAGAAGTTAGTTCAACGATGCAATTCAACACCAGTTTGACTGAATGGTTGAACCTTATCAACCCTGAAATCAATCTGGAAGTGAAATCAGGTTGTCAAATCAAATCAGATGCATTTGAATCAAGCTGATGATTTGGAAGGCTGTTGCATAAAAGTTCAATTTTCCAAATGGGTTTAAATCATCAAACTGGATCCAATCAAGTGAATGCCTTAAATGTGTGCTTTATCAAACAAATAGAAGTTAGTGTAATTACAGAAACCTTAACATTGTTCTATTTAATTCATACTATGGTCAACATAAAAGTAAAGGTGTACATTATCTGCATAACTTTTAAGTAAAATTTTTGATCACATGACCCTGGGGGGGTGCTGCAATGGTCGTAAGTGTGAAAAACGGTCATAAGTCACTTTTTTCAATGCCATTGTAACTTCAAACGGTCGCTAAACGAACTGTTGTAAGTCAAGGACTACCTGTACAAATCACAATCTTGGCTTTGTTGACCCCCTCCATTCTCATCTATGGATGCCTGTGCCTAAGCCCTGGATTATATATACCAATCCTAAGTTCTTAATCATTGAAGAAATAGTAGCTTTGAAAAACCCATATTAAAGATTTGATACGGTGATGATGGAAAAGAAAACAGGGTCATAAAAAGGGAGATGATGGAAAAGAAAGGGGATTAAAAATGATGCATTGCAAAAATAAAAATAAACCAAGTTTGTTTCCAAGGCAACTTGGGGTTATTAAAAGTAGCAAAGTTTCCTGAAGTTAGAGTGAGTCGCCTGGGCAAAATCCTTAAAAGATCAAAATAAGCCAAATTCTTTAAAGAGATTAAAATAAAAGTTAAAATAGTTTTGGAAACACAAAGTTCCATACAACAACAACAATAACAACAAAAAAAGGAGGGGTGAAACACGTTTCACTTTGGTTTCCCTTGAAGAGCCACATGGTAGCTTCGCCCTCTTACTCATTCCCTCCTCCCATTTTTCCATGAACTGAATTCTTCTGGAGAAGCCTTGAAATGTTCCCATCCTGAATATTCCCACGGACAATTGGCAAGGCAATTAGAGCAACTTGCAAAACTGGGATTTTTTCCAGGCATGAGTTAACTTGTGAAAACACCACTATTTTTCCTAATATGAGCAGCAAAGTTCACATCCACATGAAATTCTTCGTGACCCATGAGAGAGTCAGATGGGAAGAGCATTCTTGTGTATTTATAGAAAGAGTGAGAAATACATGAAATACTTTTTCTTCTCTTTCTCTCCTGTTGAATTCTCAGATCTCAGTATGTATATTTTGGTTGAGTGTTTTCTCTCTCTCTCTCTCTCAACATACATATAAATGGCTGGAGAGGATACAGAGCTATTGGGTTTCCTTTATGTTGCCAAAAAAAAAATCAGGAAGTGGTGCTTAAAGGCATCGTGTCTAAGAGCCAGTTTTTTGTTTGAAAGATGTTTTGTTTTGTTTTAAATTGTTATCTGTTTGGCTTTCTACTTATGTTCGCAGGCCCGACAGGAAAGAAAAACGGATCGGTGCCCCAGCAAGATAAAACACATCTGAATTTTCCTACCGTGGTTTACAGTGCAGGTAGTCCTCTACGTATGACCACAATGGAGGCTAAAATTTCTGCTGCCAAGCAAAACAATTGTTAAGCGAGTTGTGCCTTATTGTACACCCTTTTTTGCCACATTTGTTGAGCAAGTCACTGCTAAGTGAATGGTGGGGTTGTTAAATGAATCTAGCTTCCCCCATTATCTTGGCTTGTCGGAAGTCGGCTGGGAAGTTTACAAAGGGCGATCACATGACCTCAGGACAACGCAACTGTCATACATGCATGCCAGGGGTCCAGCCCCTGGATTCTGATCACGTGACCCTGGGGATGCTGCAATGGTTGGAAGTGTGAAAAACGGTCACAAGTCCCTTTTTTTCCAGTGCCGTTGTAACTTTGAACGGTCAATAAACGAACAGTTGTAAGTTAAGGATTATCTGCATGGGTTTGGCCAGCCTAAGATTGTGCCATATTTGACACAATATATAACCATCCGTCAGAGCGGATGGATGGATGGATGGATGGATGGATGGATGGATGGATATATGGATAGAGTTGGCCGGTTGATTAAAACAGATGCTAATTATCATCTTTGCCCAAAAAAATTTGCTTCATTTATTTATTTATTTATTTCTTCTTTTTTGGATCCAAGTTTTTATCCCCAAGTTATTTACACATTTGGAACTCTTCCTGCTTCTGCAGAAATACCCATGAGAAAGATTTTTATTCTCACAGTACTTCAGAATTTGTGAAGAAAGTCGCATGCTCTTAAAAGCTCACAGGGGAAGATTTTTTTTTTCTTTCTTTCTTAAAAGGGCATCCAACACTTGGTTCGTCATTCATTTCTCTAATGTTGCAACCCCACTTGAACAGAAGCAACAAATAGCAAACAAATTGAAGTCCAGCCTCTGTTTGGATTCGAATGTGCCTTCTCCTGTTGGGAGAAGTAGAGCAGCGACTTGGACATTCAGCATAGTGTAAAAATGCAACAGTTCCTTGGCTTTGTTAAAACTGAACAGAACAAAAGTGCTGTTCTCAGTTTTCAGAAGATTTACTTACTGTTCCATAAACTTCTTAGTCCTGGTTGATTCTTTTACAGAACACCGAATGTCTTCAAAAGGTTTTCTGTCCCTTGGCCGTGTAGAAATAGGGACCCATTGAATTCTAGTTATTATAACTTAGCGTTTCTTTAGTTAATTAGATTGTGCCCAATCCGTAACAATGTTACGGAGACTTAATTTTTCTTTGTAGGTTTTATTGCATTGATGCCTCTTGTGTAGCAGCTTGCCTCTTTCTGAAATGAAGGATTTACTGAATGCTTAAAAATGTTTGAAGTCAAGATGTTCAGAAATTTTGAACAATCAAATCAATCAGTCAATCAATCAATCAATCAATCAATCAATCAATCAATCAATCAATCTTTTATTTACCACAGTAAATACTGCAGTGAATTGAAGTGGAAATTATGATAGAGATATGAATCCATAGCCATTCCTAGGTACCCCCCATTTGTTGGAAATAGGCATATTTGGAACTTTAACAATATGTTGTGGGTACCCTCGTGATATGGCAATGGAGGCAGGACTTAACCAGTTCAAACAAAATCTGCTTACAGGGATATAAACCATTTGAAAGATGTCATTTGTCTAATGCTATCTGTCATTCTCTCTTGCAGGACACTCCCTATGACTCATTTCAATGTACTACAAGAAACACCCATGTGCACAGCTGAAGACAGGATCTGAGGCCCAGGTATATTTTGGGGAAGAGAGGAGGAGGAGGAGGAGGAGGAGGAGGAGGAGGAGGAGGAGGAGGAGGAGGAAGGAAGGAAGGAAGGAAGGAAGGAACAATTGCTACGATTGTTAGTAGCAATGGTAATAACTTCTTAACTTCTTGGATGATATCAAGGGAGATTTCTGCAAACATATTGGTGCTTTGGGGCAAGATGATTGAGAGACAAAGAAACCATCTTAAGATATATTGGAATGTTCCTCTTTTGACAGCTTGCCAATGTACCTGGCTGCATTTGGACAATGCAGATGGGTAGCCATATTGAACAACCAATCAGGTTGGCTCGGGGGATCCAGAAGACACAGAATTGGAATTATGCACCTAGGAAGGACTCTCCAAATGTAATTCAAACATTGCACTAGAGTAAGAAAATGGGAATCTGTGTGTGTTTCTCAGGGTGTTGTCGGTCTACAGATCTCATGATCTCTTATATTCCTGTAAGCAATTCTGGGTGAGAACAGTAGAAGCTGGAATCCATTAATGTCCGAAAGGGCAGCAGGTTCTCTTCGGTAGATGAAAATGAAGCACACCCTGAGGTTATGCAGGAACCTTTCCTTCTTCTTGGAAATTCCATGAAATTTCACAAATATTTTTCCCCTGATGGAAGATCTACCCTCGGTTCTTTTCAGATTGTCTTAGAAATATGCTGAGTAACTTCCTTCCCAAACTGTGTAATGATATTCTTGTTTCTAAGCCAAATTGATTTGGATATAATCCAGGTCCCCACTCAGGAGCTTGTAAGCCTCCTCTTCCTAGCTATAGTCTACCAATCCATTTACAAGACATCGTCCTCCTCCTCCTCCTCCTCCTCCTCCTCCTCCTCCTCCTCCATAAATTTATAAATTTATAGAGGGACAAGGAATTAGAAAAGGTGAATCTAATGACATTCTTCACTAGCCAATGGCTAATTTTATATTGCTATTATTGTTCTTGTTATGGTTACTTTGGATCAGTTTGTGAAAGGATAAGAAAAAAAACAAAAGTAAACAAAAACCCCAAAGCAGCAGAACGTTGGTTCAAGGTAAGCAAAATATGCATGCAGTTGTGCCATTAAAAGATACATTGCCAGACAATCAAATTCTCCTTAATTTGGTTGTTGGCATCTTTGTTCAACTTCTGTCAAAAAGAGTCAAACAGAGCATTAATTTTTGAAGCAAAACCTCTCTGATTATTTCACTTGTGATTTAATCCAGAGCTAACCTCGGGGCACTGAAAGGTCATATGTGAATCAGGTTAGCCCCCTAACCTCCCTGCCCATTTTTTTTAAAAGTCATGTTTCATGATGCTTTCCCCTATTCTGCTGCGTTTCTTTTCCATTTTTTCCGCTATCGCTATGATTTCCCTGTAAAACATTACACGAGATTTGAAAATATGCTTTAAAAGAAGGATCATCAATGCAGGGGAAAATAATATTTCTACCGAGTCTTTTTTTTGGGGGGGGGGGGGACCTGTTTTAAGGCACTGGTTAGAAAGCCTTTCTTTGACTCAGCTTGGAGTGGGAGATTTGAATTTCTTTGTAAGCCTTGAGTTAGGAAAATAAAATTAAAATCTAAAGCAGGGTAGAACGAGGTACAAAAGACCTTTCAAACTTTACCACCAAACTTGTAGGCAGAGAGATTTGGTGGCTGTTTTCTCCAGTTTTCTCCAGAAGAAGTTCACCAGCTCTTTCCCAATGGATGGGTTGTAACTTCGACCAGAAGTTAGTGAAAAAAAGTTCAAAAACTTCAGCCCTGGCTCAACTGTCTATGGAGATTCTCAACCATCCATGTCCTGGTTGTCCCAAAGGTGCTTTTTTCCCAAAAGGCAACCTGGATTTTTTTCCCTTTGAAAACATTTCACTGAATCCATTCCAGAACTGAAGAAACTTTGTGGATGAGAAGACGAATGTTTTCAAAGAAAAAAAAAAACAAGAAAGTCCAGGTGCCTTTTGGAAAAAACACCTTTGGGACATCCTTGGCTCTACTATGGCTGAATGAAGTGCTGGAAACCATGAAGGAAGCTGACCATGTGTGAGAAGACTCTGTAGTAGAAATCAGAATATTTCTAAGGTTTTATTGGCTGCTTCATAGCCAGATGAATTCACCTTTCGCAAACATGAAATAGGAATACCACTAGAAAAAGTTGAAAGAATCACACACCTCAGTTCCAATTTACACGAAAGCTGGGACATGACCGTTGAAGTAAAGACAAGGATAGAGAAAGCTCGAACAGCATTCTTCAAAATGAAAAAGGTCTTCTGCAGTCACGACATAAGCCTAAGACTGAAAATCAGGCTTGTCAGATGCTATATTTTTCCTATCCTGCTCCATGGAGTAGAGAGTTGGTCTCTGACAGAAGGCCACCTGAAGAGACTAGAAGCATTTGAAATGTGGATTTACAGGCGGATGTTACGTATAAGCTGGGCTGACAAGATCAGAAATGAGGATGTGATAAGCCGCCTGGGAAAGCCAAGGGAAATCATCAAAACAATTAAAAAACGAAAATTAGAATATTTCGGACGTGTGATGCGACACCCAGAAAAATACGGCATACTCCATTTAATCCTCCAGGGAAAGATTGAAGGCAAACGAGGTCCAGGCAGAAGAAGAACATCGTGGCTTCAAAATCTAAGGGACTGGTTTGGACAAAACTCAGCAGCAGTTTTTCGTGCGGCTGCTGATAAAAACAGGATCGCCAACATGATCGCCAACGTCCGATAATGGATATGGCACAAGAAGAAGAAGAAGAAACATGAAATCTCATCCACATTCTCTTTTGCCTTTTAAAGCATCTGTAAGAGCTAGTTCTCTTTCATCGCGTTGAATGAAAGCTGGTGGAACTACACAGGAGACTTTCTCTGCCCAACCTTTGTTCTTACACTGTAAACAAGCAGAGATGAATGCATTCATTCTTTCTTTATGGATATGTGATATAATGTGTACAGACCTTAGCTGGGAAGTGGTAGCTGAGCCTTGACTCATAACCAAGGGGAAAAGCTGCTTGTGTTCTCCAGACACTTTTATCTCCCCACCCTCATGTTTCACCCTACTAAAAGGGGTCAGAGGTGTAGGTGTAGAAACAGAGGGATTAACTGTTGTGGACAGGATGGGAGTGTGACCTCTGCACATTTTCTAGACTAGTATTGTAGACTGAATCATCAGAGATGGTTAGCAAGAATCCATTGAGTCACCTTAGTTTTCATATTGGTAGTCTTTCCCACGGAATAATAAACTCATTACTGAACTACTGCCTCCAATTCTGGTCACTACAATATAAAAAGACGCAGAGACTCTGGAAAGAGTGAGGAGAAGACCCACAAAGATGATTAGGGGGCTGGAGGAAGGACTAAGGGAGACATGATACCAGTGCTCCAGTATTTGTGGGGCTCCTACAAAGATGAGGGAGTCAAACTATTTTCCAAAGCACCAAAAGGCAAGATGAGAAATAATGGATGTAATCTAACCAAGGAGAGAAGCAACCTAGAACTAAGGAGAAACTTCCTAACAGTGAGAATAATCAGCCAGTGGAACAGCTTGCCTCCAGAAGTTGTGGGTGCTCCATCACTGGAGGCTTTCAAAAAGAGATTGAACCATCATTTCTCTGAAATGTTATAGGGTCTTGGAAGACCTCCAAGGTCCCTTCCAACTCTATTAGTCTATGTGCCAAGTCCTCCTAAAAATGAGCAGAAAGAGGACAAACTATGCTAGATGTCCAACCCATTGTTTAGATGAAAGGAAAAAAAGGCAGTGAGGGGTCTTGGTGCTCTCTGAGCTTGTTTGTTTTCTTGCAGATGTTTCATTACCCAAACTAGGTAGCAACATCAGCGCTAGTCTAGCACTTACTGTGTTATCTAGTTTGGAAAATGAAACATCTGCAAGAAAACAAACAAACTCAGAGAGCACCAAGGACCCTTCATTTCAACCCTGAGCTACAAATATTCTCCTTTATTGGAAACAAAAAAGGCAGTCTCCAGACAAAACCACAAGGCTAGACCCAAGTGGTGGTAGCTTCACCTTGACTGCAAAAAGCTGACATTTTCCCATCTGCAGAGCTGGCAAATTCCCCAAGGACCAGCTCTTGATGACGACACTGATTGAATGACCTCTCTGCCAAGTTCATGGCATTGTGGCTAGCAGACAAGTTCAGAGGTCTGACCTAAGGTCAGGGGGTTAGACAGTTCACTTCTGCTGCTGTTTGTCACCCAGGAAAAGGGGAAACTAGGCACGTCAAGAAGGAAAGGTTTTTTTAGAAAATGAAAAAGGCCAGGCAAATGATTCTTAGTTATATATATTGTCACCATGTTGCTCAACCTGTGGTTAGGATGCTAGTCATACAATTCCATTGCAGAAGTGTTGCTCCAGGTTTTAACATAGAACAGAATAGAAAAGAGTTGGAAGGGACCTTGGAGGTCTTCTAGTCCAACCCCCTCCTCAGGCAGGAGACCCTATACCATTCCAAACCAATGGTTCTCCATTCTCTTCTTAAAAACCTCCAGTGATGGAGTACCCACAACTTCTGAAGGCAAGCCATTCCACTGGCTGTTTGTTCTCACAGTCAGGAAATTTCTCCTTAATTCCAGGTTGCTTCTCTCCTTGATTATTTTCCATCCAGTTCTCCAGTTCTTTTCAAATAAGCTTCTTGGAGGTTTTAGAGAGTAGGAAGGGTGTAAATCCAAGCACAAGCAAATGTTTTTGGTTGTTTTTTTTTTTGAGATGTAAGTTTGAGAAGCTAGGGAGCACGTAGACCTTTCATGACGTGATTGCGCAATAGAAGATAGGACATTCTCTTGGATTCTTTGGCCATTTCTTTCTCTAAACAAGACCAAGGACACTGCTTTGCACCTAGGAAAATGTCCCTGAAATTCTCTTCTCTTTTGAAAGCCACTTTGAAAACCCTTTTGAAAAGCAATTCTCTTTCACCTGAATAAGAATGGAGAACGAACGCAGGGGAAATTTTCTGCATATGGATGCAACTTCACTAGAAGCCATTTAATGTTTCTTTTCGAAAATGAAATATCCCAACTATTGAAAAAGTCACTTTCAATCAGCGCCTAAGCAATGTGTGCCTTTTTAACCCCCCACTCGTCCCACACCCATCACCCCACTGTTTTGCTGCTCCATCCAGCGACTTGAAGGTCACGTCCCTGACAAGTTCATTTCTGGGACAATCCTGCCACATTATATGATGTGAATTAATATCCATTGAGCAGTCCAGCAGCAAAACCTGATTTAAGCTCTTAGGTTGAACTTGTCTACAATTGTCAAGGTGAAAGGCCAGTTCCTAACCATTAATTAACCCAATCCATCTCGATCTCCTTTATTTTATACCTTTTTTCATGTTTGTGACTCTGGAAAATATATTTAGTGAGAAGAGGGGGAGAGAACCACACACTGTGTTAGGGGAAAGGGGAGTGAGAGAGAAAGAGAGAAACTGAAACCCAGAGACATTGTTAAGCTTCTTGGCATCCAGCTAATTAAAAAAGTTCATTCCCAATCTTTGTATCCAACCTTGTTATAAAGTACTGGTTAGTACTGTGGTAGATATTGTAGTAGATATTGGCATATTTATTAACGAAACATCTGGCTGTTTCACTTTTTATATTTGATATGTAGACTGAGTATTTATTATATAGTAATTGTCTTATTATTATAAAGGTCTTTTGAAAGGGCAAAGAACATTATATCATAATAATCTTTAAGACTATTTATCTCTTTATATCTATCTATCTATCTATCTATCTATCTATCTATCTATCTATCTATCTATCTATCTATCTATCTATCTATCTATCTACTCTGTCACCTCTCACAGTAACATATAATGGAGAAAATTAAAACAGAGCCTATTTTAAATAGGAATAATTTGAGATCTGCAGAAATGAAAGGGTAGATTTATTTCCAGTGGTGGCTTAAACTTCCCAAAGTCCTCGGGCAGGCATAATTCATATATATATTTGAGATAAAGATCGTCATCTATTGTTTTCATTTTCTCTTTATTTTCTTTTAGAAGACCAATCGAGAGCTGACGTTCTTTCTCCGGGATTCTAATGATAACATAACATTTCTTTCTTTCCCATATTGCACTTCATTCAAGGTTAGCCAACCAACTGCCCAAACTGAGTAAAAATGGGATAAATAAATGAAATACCTTCATATATATGTAGACGCCATTAACTATTAATGTATCTGCCTGTGCTGCAGGAGCTGAAGCTCTTTGATTTTGGTAATGTTCTATTCAAACAGCAGTCCCCTATCCAAACAAATGTAGGTTAAGATAGATTTGCAAGGGAAAAGCTTTCATTTATTACATTTATTTCCTGCCTTTGTTTTGCACACTTCACAATGATGTATATAATGCTTCCTCCTCTTTTCCTCACAGCAACAACCCTGAAGGGAACGACTGACCCAAAGTCACCCAACCAGCTTTTGGGCTTAAGGGAAGACTAGAATTCATCGTCTCTCAATTTCTACTCCAATATCTTAACCACTGCACAAAAAGCTGGCTGCAGTTTTAGCAGTTCATCCATTTGTATTTCTGCTTCCAAGATACTGGTAGAGAGGAAGTCCAAGATATCTAAGAGCACCAGATTGGGAAAGACAGAACTAAATGACATGTTCATCAAACGTCTTAGTTTGCTAACTAAGCACAGGAGAAGGGCTCATGAAGCATCGGTTGGAACAGTAGGTGATATCAGATGCAGTTATGTTAAGGATGGAGTTTGTTTCGTCCCAGTGCATAGTTCATTGCTCCTCTTCCCTTCAAACCTCTTGACCTGGTGAAAGGATTGGGAATTTAAAGGGCTGTAGATTTTGATGGATGAAAGAAAAAGTGAATTTTCTCCTCAAAGAACACCAGAACCTATCAGCCTGGACAATGCCCTTGCAGCTCAGACAGAGACGCCGACATACCTCAAAGCCACCATATTTGAAAGCCTCCTTAGAACAATAAAAAAAAATCATGGGATAACCAGGGTTGTCCAGAGCTCAGCCCTAGCTCGCAAACTCCATTAAAAGTGTCCACTCCCACAAAAGGATCAGAGATAACAACGCTCATTTCATCACCACCCCACCCTTGCCCCTCCATCCATGAATGCCGCAAAGCTATTGGCTCAGAGCATGCATGTTGACTTGCCATGTTGAATGGCAAGATTGCTACAGCCTTCAACCTTATGCCCTCCATCTATGTTGAGCTACAAGACCATCATACTTGGTCATCTGCCTACAGTTTATGCATGTTGCAGTCAAATATATCCAGAAGGAAAGGTTGAGTCCTTCAGCCTTGAATCTACCACAAGGTTTCATTTTGTCCGCAGCAGAATGTTGGAATTCATAATGCATTTTTCAGCTTCTCCACTCGGAAGAGTAATTGGTTTTAGGAAGAGAAGGAGAAATGTCTTGAGTCTAGTTAGAGACCACCCTCTCTCCATTCTCTTCCATCACCTGCCAACTGCAGACCAACAGCTTCATCCTTCTCTGATTAAACGGAGATAAGGTATGGGGGCTGAGAAGATAATGAAGAGAACACAACTAGGGAGGTTAAAGCGTTTCACACCTCCAACATTTTAAGTTTGTTTCTTTGTGTATTTATTAAATAATTTCCACAGAGCAAAGAAGAAAGACACACAGTCAATTTCCCGTAGTCTCTGATAATTGCATTCAATGGCCTTTTATTTATTATTCACCCTGAGGGAGGGAGTCCCAATGGTTGAAAGCCCATCAGGAAAGCTGAAAAGATGTTGTGGACAGCTAATTGGACCTGATACCCCTTTACTAAACTCCAGAGGTCCATTTCAGATAGCCCTTGTGGTCTGGGAGTATGGAAGAACAACATATGGCCACAATTTTTCTCCCACCCCCTCAACAGCCTCAGATATTATTATAGCTCTACTTATTTTCAACATCTACTGTATATTTTAGCTTCCTTAAATTTTGGGCTCAGTTGTGGTCGTAAGTTGAGGACTACCTGTATATCTTGTAGGATGCCTTCATTGCAGCAACAACAAAAAGGTCAAGATAAAAGATTCCCTGTCAGTCATGTCCAATTCAAAGTCACAATGCTCATCTCCCTTTTTTGGCAGAGGGAGACAGGGTTGTCAGAAAACAATTTCCACAGTCATGTGGCCAGCAAGGCCCAAGGATTGCTGTTACCTTCCCACCAAAGTGGTACCTATTAATCTATGTGCCTTTGCATGCTTTCGAACTGCAAGAGCTGGAGCAAGGAACAGGAACTCATGCTGTCGCATGGAGCTCAGGTCTCAACCCTGAGCTGTCAACTCTCCAGCTGACGAGTTCATCCTCTTTAACCGCTGAGCCATTGCGCCCCCTACAGCAACAGTAAGGAACTTCAAAGGCAGTTCAACACCATTTGTGCTTGTTTTCCTCTATAGATCTCTTTCTTTTGGCTGGGTGCATTTTCCCTTCCTGTGTTCCCTGTCCTTCCAGCCTGCCTCTCGCCCTTCCTTGCCACCCTGCACCCTCCCTACATGCCATGGGAAAATTCACTTTTAAAATCACTTTTGAAGCAGCACCACAATTGGAATATGGCATTACATGACTCTGTAACCTTTTTCCCTTCCCGAAAACCACCCTTTATGAATAAAACATGGGTGACCTTTAAAAACTTAGCGGTTGTACTGGAGGATTGCATATTAACAAGCTTTTTGAAGACTCAGGACAGGCCTGGTACGTTTCCGTTAAGGACGGATAATAGAATGGTTCAAATAATTTATTATTTCGCTTGCACAATATGAGGAAATGGAAGGAAACTTCCTCGACTGGAGGCTTGCTTAGCATTAGTGTAATCAGTGCTTTCCTCAATTGCTCAAACGATATTGTTGCTCTGAAGCAAAATTCTCTCTTCAAAGACCAAGCCTGGTGCTTTATTGCAAGAACGGGGCTTGCCTGAAACCCCCACAATATTTGTGGGGTACAGCACACTCCGATCACGTCCCTAAAAACCAGGGGTTCAACACAGTGGTTTTTGACATTGCAATTGTTTCAGGGTAAGGGATTCATACAGGTTGTCCTTGATTTAAAACGGTTCATTTAGTGTGTGGATTATAGCAAATCTTGGTCATTTTGCAATATGTGTTAGACAGTATTCCAGTATTCCTAACATTTTGTACGTTTGGTGAGCAACGTACAAAATGTTTGCAACGTCTTGTAACCTGTGGAGACTGTGTGTGCAGTTTTCCATAACTGTCCAAGGATTTTTCTAAAGAAATGTCAATCATCCTGCTTTCACTTTCGGTTTAATAATTTTTCTGATCCAGGTATTCAGAATGTTATCATTAGTGTACTTCTTAATGAAATGTACACTCCTTTCTTCCTCAGTAGAAACAATACTAAAGAAGGAGTTTCCTTCCTTCCTTCCTTCCTTCCTTCCTTCCTTCCTTCCTTCCTTCCTTCCTTCCTT